>NC_091155.1:52431062-52499904 GCF_040958095.1 Procambarus clarkii
AGGAACACAAATGGGAACAAGCCTGACTGGTCCCCAGGCATAGGACAGGTTCAGTTCTGAGTCCCAGGAAAGCGGCCTTACCATAGGCTCCTGATTATGTTATATTATTCATCAGGGGTAACTTACCTATCCTGACAGAACACAATAGTATTACTGCTGGTGGTGGGGCTTCCATCTGTACCTGACAAGCTGTATTCGCACTAATATTTACCTGAATTTACCTGAGGGCCACTGACACTAGTCGGCTCAAAGAGGACAGGAAGCCGGTGGCTTGTCGAAGGTCCCCCCTATTGGCCTTGATTGATCTTTTCCGGATCATGGGATATGGGCGGATGCTGGCTTGGATACTCATATATCTATCATATATGAGTACGTACAATATAATCATTGTATGTGATGAGAATAGGTGGAGAAACTTCTCCTTCACAATGTGAATATGAGTCTTATGAATCATTATTCATTTTGCAAATGTCTTTATTCTTGTCAGCCATGGGGTTATAAACCCATGGAAACGCCTACCCGCCGGAGTTGTAAATGCCAAAAATGTTACATTTTCTACAGACCATCAGAGTAAATGAGGGGGGGAGGGGGGGGAGGACATTTCATAAGCCGCCGGCCTCCTGTCCTCGTCGAGGCCACTAGAGAGATCTTGGCCCCTCAGGTAAATTCATGTACATATACGTTAGTTCCTTAAACATGGAGTAAACATAATTATTTATTACGTATGCATCGTAAATAATTTCTTTATTGTTAAATGTGTTATTGATTATCATCATTTTGTTTGAATTACCATATATATTACCATAATTATTATTAACAGCCCAATTATACGGGTGGGCAGATATGGCCGGGCATTGTGTGGTGGCGCTGCTGGTCTCCTGCTGTCTGCTGCTGCCTGCTGCCTCCGCTCCAGGTGAGTCTCTCTGCTCCAGGTGTGTGTGTTGTACCTAATAGCCAGAACCCACTACTCGGCCTAGTATACAAAGCCCGAATTGCCTAACTGGCAGTGATTTTCGTTATTTTCAAAACAAAATTTTCATTGGGTTTATTTGAAATAATATATTTTCCTACCAACATGAATTACTGACTTAATTATGTCTGTTTAGCTTTGGTTAAGATAGGTTAGGTTAGGTAGGGTAGGTTAGGTAAGGTAGGATGGGACGGGGGGAAGGAATCGTTAAGATTAAGGACCCCTAAGGACCTGCCAGAAAGCTAAGCGTGCTAGAGGCTTTACTAGAATGTAAGAACGCTTGAATATGTATTTAAATAAATAACATAAAAATAGAATGTTGCCTAATCACATGGAGGGTCGGGGATTGAACGCCGACCCGTATGAAGCGAGACAGTAGAGATAGAGTAAGGGTAGAGGTGACAGTTTGTAAATTAACTCTTACGTCAAGAACTATCGACGAACAGTTTCCCAGCCGTCTTTCAATGCGTCACGGAGCGCGTGACACAGAAGCTCTGGCTTGCTTCATGACGCAATTCTGTGTTAGTCATAACTATTTATGGTTCGTCATGTTTCATAATTTTAGCTTTATAATGAGGGAACTTTACTGGCGATAAAATGTTTCATAAAATGGCTTAATGAAACAGGATATAAACCTCTCACCGGAGGCAGGATATGTTTTTTACGTAGATAGGATATGCTGTTAGGCTTAATGAGCTCTCATTATCCACCAGCTAATCGTTCCCCAGGATGCATGCCACAACAGCCACCTTAATCCTCCCTGGTATACCTATTTACTGCAAGGGGGAACAGAAGCATCAGGGGGCAAGGAAAGACACGTGTCTAAAGCCTGATTCACGAAGCAGGTACGCAAGTAGTTACGAACCAGTACATCATTTCTCAATCTTTGGCGACTTTGTTTACAATTATTAAACAGTTAATGAGCTCCGAAGCACCAGGAGGCTGTTTATAACAATAACAACAGTTGATTGGAAGCTTTCATGCTTGTAAACTGTTTAATAAATGTAACCAAAGCCGTCAAAGATTGCGGAAAGATGTACACGTTCGTAAGTTCTTGCGTAACTGCTTCATGAATCTGGTCCAATTGGAATCCAAGAATAATCATTTGTGCACTGACTAAGATTTTGTTGATAATATTTGTGTACAATTGAGCAATTTCTCTTATCAATTCTTATCCTATAACGTCACAAATTAATGCACGATGCACCACAGCTTTCATCAAACTGTAGTATTTAACTACGTGCAGCGACGGCCTTGCTTTATATAGGACCGGCGTTGGATCCTTGACGCTCCTATCATTTAGGACGGCTCCTACACTCCCACCTCACAGTCAGACTGCCGTAGAACTTTCTTCTTGAAATTAGATTCATTGGTTTTGTCGACGAGAGGAAGCCTAAGCCGCTGGTTGAATACGTCGACGAGAGGAAGCCTAAGCCGCTGGTTGAATACGTCGACGAGAGGAAGCCTAAGCCGCTGGTTGAATACGTCGACGAGAGGAAGCCGAAGCCGCTGGCCGAACACGTCGACGAGAGGAAACATAACCCGCTGGCCGAACACGTCGACGAGAGGAAGCCTAAGGCGCTGGCCGAACACGTCGACGAGAGGAAGCCTAAGCCGCTGGCTGAACACGTCGACGAGAGGAAGCCTAAGCCGCTGGCTGAACACGTCGACGAGAGGAAGCCTAAGCCGCTGGCTGAACACGTCGACGAGAGGAAGCCTAAGCCGCTGGCCGAACACGTCGACGAGAGGAAACATAACCCGCTGGCCGAACACGTCGACGAGAGGAAGCCTAAGCCGCTGGCCGAACACGTCGACGAGAGGAAGCCTAAGCCGCTGGCCGAACACGTCGACGAGAGGAAACATAACCCGCTGGCCGAACACGTCGACGAGAGGAAACATAACCCGCTGGCCGAACACGTCCATAATACCGCTACAACTGTCTCACGCCGACTCCTTTTTCTCAGTTACAGCCCCACTCTTGTGCCAGGTAAGTTCACTACGGGCTCACCATAGCCCATGCTACTTGGAACATTTTGTTCCCAGTAACTGACTCTAAAACAACAACCTCTTTCTGTACACAGTTGGCGGAGACTGGGACGTACACAAGGCATGTTCGTACAGGCAGCATAACCTCTCTAAACCCATGGTATGTCCACACACAAACTTTGTTTGGTAATGTCCTTATTGGGCGTCTCACGCTCTTATTGTATGCTTGATTGCTAGTGCCCTAGTGTATGCCTGATTGCTAGTGCCCTAGTGTATGCCTGATTGCTAGTGCCCTAGGGTATGCCTGATTGCTAGTGCCCTACTGTATGCCTGATTGCTAGTGCCCTACTGTATGCCTGATTGCTAGTGCCCTAGTGTATGCCTGATTGCTAGTGCCCTAGTGTATGCCTGATTGCTAGTGCCCTACTGTATGCCTGATTGCTAGTGCCCTAGTGTATGCCTGATTGCTAGTGCCCTAGTGTATGCCTGATTGCTAGTGCCCTAGTGTATGCCTGATTGCTAGTGCCCTAGTGTATGCCTGATTGCTAGTGCCCTAGTGTATGCCTGATTGCTAGTGCCCTAGTGTATGCCTGATTGCTAGTGCCCTAGTGTATGCCTGATTGCTAGTGCCATAGTGTATGCCTGATTGCTAGTGCCCTAGTGTATGCCTGATTGCTAGTGCCCTAGTGAATGCCTGATTGCTAGTTCCCTAGTGTATGCCTGATTGCTAGTGCCCTAGTGTATGCCTGATTGCTAGTGCCCTAGTGTATGCCTGATTGCTAGTGCCCTAGTGTATGCCTGATTGCTAGTGCCCTAGTGTATGCCTGATTGCTAGTGCCCTAGTGTATGCCTGATTGCTAGTGCCCTAGTGTATGCCTGATTGCTAGTGCCCTAGTGTATGCCTGATTGCTATTGCCCTAGTGTATGCCTGATTGCTAGTGCCCTAGTGTATGCCTGATTGCTAGTGCCCTAGTGAATGCCTGATTGCTAGTTCCCTAGTGTATGCCTGATTGCTAGTGCCCTAGTGGATGCCTGCGTGTTAGTGTTTCAGTGTGTGTTTTCCACCCTTCTCCCTCTGTCTAACACCCTGAATTATTATGCCAATGAATTGGTATAACTGAATAATCTCCGGCTAGTTCTCTAAAACAACATTCTCCCTGATATGTTTTCTTCGATTTCTAAGTTCTCAGATATCTTCTTTATCGTTAACTAGAGGACAACATTTGTCCAGTGTTGATAGTGGACAATTACACTTGACGAGTCTAGATAAGACAGGAATGCCTGGTATTGAGACCAGGTATTGTCTAAACAGAAGCAAAGAATTTATTTGTAATACAGTTTCCAGACAAGAGTTAGTACTGATTGTCTGCTTCTTTACTCTGTCCCCAAATCATTATCCTGACCCCTTCCAAGTGCTATAAAGTCGTAATGGATTGACGCTTTCCCCTGATAAATAAAAATAATAATCTACTCTGCTCTACCCTACTCTACTCTGCTCTGCTTCTCTACTCTGCTCTGCAGGCTCCCATAAATGTCTACACACTTCCTCAACGCCAGCTATGGTCCCCAAAAGCTTTGCTATGATAACATTTGACAATAATCTTCTCTCCAGTGTGTGATATAGCAGCCCATCCTCCTGTTGTGGTTGTACCTATAGTATCGATGAGGACCGTACTATATATACTGACGTACAACGAAATTAGAAAGTAGAAATTTAAACTATTGAGTTGGACAAACCTGAAAACTAGTGTTTACCTGTGTTGCTTTGACAAAGTAAACTAACCTAGCCTAACTTTCCTAGGTCTAATACACGATATCCGAGGCCTAATATAGTACATATGTGTGCTATACTTGGCACACATATTGTTTTTAATCTTTGTTTATTTTAAAAGAATTCCTTACTAGTCAGTATACTACTATCTAAAAGCTAAGTACTTACGAATTCGTGACTATAGACAACCGTCACAATAGGTACTGTCTAAATAGGAGGACGGGTTGGATAATAATAATAATAATAATAATAATAATAATAATAATAATAATAATTTTTATTTAGGCAAAGGTACATACATAAAGAGATTTTACAAAGTTTGTTGGCTTTATAGATAGGAGCTAGTACATACAATGCCTAAAGCCACTATTACGCAAAGCGTTTCGGGATATAATGGATGTGATGTAATGGACACGAAACTTGTTTCCTCAGGAGAAATGGAACACGTGGCCTTGCCCCTTCACCTTCACGGAGGTGAAGGTGAAGGAGGTCACCATTTACAACGCCACCTGCGCCCCCTCCGACAACTGGCGATGCCGCCCCAACATGCTGATGGTGAATGATCTCCCCGTCGCCACCTACTGCTACGAAGACCTGCCTGAGGACAGTCCTGGTGACAACCGCTTACATTCATGAGCGGAGTTGACTAGAAGAAAGAACTCATTCACAGTGAAATCACATTAACGTGTGTCTACGAGATGATCGTTGGAGCAACAGGGGCTTCGAATCCACCGCCCTGCTCCAATGGTTTTATCAAAGGACTTGTGTGTTGTCTCTCCTGCCTGACAGTGGAGGCTGTGTGTCACCCAAGGTACAGCTGTGGCAGGAGACAACAGCTGTACAGCTTTGGCTGGAGACAACAGCTGTACATCTGTGGCTGGAGACAACAGCTGTACAACTATGGCTGGAGCCAACAGCTGTACAGCTTTGGCTGGGGACAAAAGCTGTACAGCTGTGGCAGGAGACAACAGCTGTACAGCTTTGGCTGGAGACAACAGCTGTACAGCTATGGCTGGAGACAACAGCTGTACAGCTGTGGCTGGAGACAACAGCTGTACAGCTGTGGCTGGAGACAACAGCTGTACAGCTGAAAAACACTTTATACCTTATATTCATGAAATGAAACTTAATGTGGCAAATCATATAGCATTAACTTAGAATAAGGAGCCTTATATAAGTTATATATAACATTTTATATAATTTTGCGTAGTCTATGATTTATAAGCAGGCACATGACGTAAAAATATTGTTTTATAAACATATATTGACACTGAAACGTTGTTGTGAGTACTAAATTATTTCAACATGTTTGGCTAATATGTATATATGTGATTATTAAAATCCTAATTCTCGACTTGTATTTTAAAATACACAGACACAGACACAGACACAGACACAGACACAGACACAGACACAGACACAGACACAGACACAGACACAGACACACACACACACACACACACAGACACACACACAGACACACACACACACACACACACACACACACACACACACACACACACACACACACACACACACACACACACACACACACACACACACACTCAGCATACACACCTCGTAACATACGCGAGGCTGGCTAACACCAGAACAGCCTTTAGGAACCTGTGTAAGGAATCATTCAGAACCCTGTATACCACATATGTAAGACCAATCCTGGAGTATGCGGCTTCAGCATGGAGCCCGTACCTTGTTAAGCACAAGACGATGCTGGAAAAAGTTCAGAGGTATGCATACCACTAGGCTAGTCCCAGAACTAAGTGGAAAGAGTTACGAGGAAAGGCTGCGGGAAATTCATCTCACAACACTGGAAGACAGATAAGTAAGGGGAGACATGATCACTACCTACAAAATTCTCAGGGAAATTGACAGGGTAGATAAGAATAAACTGTTTGACAAGGGTGGTACGCGAACAAGGGGACACAGGTGGGAACTGAGTACCCAAATGAGTCACAGGGACGTTAGAAAGAACTTTTTCAGTGTCAGAGTAATTAACAGGTGGAATGCATTAGGCAGTGGTGTGGTGGAGGCTGACTCCATACACAGTTTCAAATGTAGATATGATAGAGCCCAGTAGGCTCAGGAACCTGTACATCAGTTCATTGACTGTTGAGAAGCGGAACCAAAGAGCCAGAGCTCAACCCCCGCAAGCACAAATAAGTGAGTACAAATAGGTGAGTACTCACACACACACACACACATTGTGCGAAAAAATCTAGTGGAACATCTTGAGCGAAAGAACTTTGAATCACAGCATCAGCATGGGTTCAGGGATGTAAAGTCATGCCTCACATATGCCAAATGTTACTTGGCTCGGTGTAGATGTTATGCCTAAGCTCTTGAACCCAGACTCCTCTGCTTGTGCTGGTGCCTGGAATGTTAGTGTGAGTGTAGAGCGTTGGCGCGGAAATACTTTACTGATATCTCTGCCTGGAAAATTTTAGATTAAGAACTGATTAAAACGAGTCTAGTGAGTAAAGAACAACTACAGCATATTTGGCCGGATTTAACGTAAGGTTGTATTCAACACTTCATGGTTCACATTTTTATAAGAAAAGTTGATAGAATATTTGGCTGGTGCCAATATGATTACATCACCACCATAACAGTAAACATTACCATAAATACTGCCTATGCGACAGCCAGGACTTTATTCTCTCAACTCTTTCAACAATAGATAAAGATGGACAGCATAAAAAATAAAGTGATACATTTTATGAGCTTAATCCATTTCATTGCTAATTTTCATCCCTGATTGGAAAATACATATATCTAGAGATAGCTTGACATACTTTTATGCTGATTAATTCTCTAAACAGTTTGAAGTGTTCAATATTGCCAATTGCTTTGGAAACCTCAGGAAACTGAGAGAATAGATCTTTCGTTTGAGCTTTAATATTAATAGATTTCAACAGGGAAAAACTAAATAGAGTTGAATACTAACAAGTCTTTTATTCAAATTGAGAGTCAAGGTGTCGAGTTCGTCAGGTAGAAAGTCAACCTGAAAAATAAAATGCACTATTTATTAATATGTTTAGTGCAATGGCTCCATAGTCATCATAGGACCTACAACCTCGGTAATTGGAATAGTAACAAGTACAGAGGTGTTTATTACAGACGTCGATGGGCCATGGGAGATACAGAGTGTAAGACAGATATATAGGCTCACAGTTTCGCTGATTTATATTTATTGTTCTCAATGTGGGCGTGAATAACACATCCTCTTGAATAGTATGACCCCAGCTTGACGTAAAAGTCCCCAAAGACCAATAAGTAATGTATCAAAACAGTCATAATTGCTCGTAAAATTGATGTGGTCCCGTTTTCTATTTGTTCCTCGGTTAGGTTAAATTCCAGGGGCCGGATTCAGGAAGGTACTTACGAAGGTTTTTCTTCTTAGCTACGAATGTTTTCCTTCTTAGCGCCTTCGTGGCGGCTACGTCGGTATTCAAGTAGCTAAACTAAGTGGAAAAACCTTCGTAAGTTCATTCCGGGATCTAAGTGTGGTCTCGACCATTCGTAGCTTTACGTAAACTGGATATAACTCAATTTTTCTCTACTACATAACACTGGGATCGATTTTAAGATTTTGGAACATGAACAAAAGATTATAAAAATTGAATCTAGTGAAGAGGAGTCCGTGTTAGTTATATATGCATTCTCTGCTTGAAACTTAAAGTAAATATGTCTTTTATAATAGTAGAATTAGTTTTATAATAGCAAGATATTATACCCGTAGTTATTAAGTAAATAAACACTGGTGAACATGAAATATGAGAGAAGGTGATGAGCCCTGCCTGATGGGATCATTTACTATCACCAAATGCCCCTGTTCACCTAGTAGTAAGGGTGTACCTTAGCTATACATACCCATTTCTAATTTATTTAGTTTGGTTTTATTTTGAAATTAAATCTGGGTGAGACATAAAATAAAAATATGCTGCACAAATGATGTTAGGTAAGGAGAAGAGTAAAAATGTCAAAAACTTTATTCATTGAATACTTAAAGCTATAATTATGACTATATAGACTTAAAAAAGAGAGGGAAGTAGGGGTCCAAGACCTCTTCCTGTTATACAATTTGGGTGTGGAACAAGTAATTATCAAAAGAAGGCACCATGCCGGGAAGGATATGTAGCAGTGAGGTGAGGCAGCTACTTATTTGAGAAATGCTTATTTTATTTACCTTATAAGCTGAGGCAACTTATTTGAGGAATATTCAGCTGATTCCTCTACATTTAGCATGGAACAAATTTGTGTCCAAGACCTCTTCCTGTTACACAATTTGGCTGTGTGTAACCAAACTAGAAGTGCTCTACAAATCTAGGGACCCAGAATGTGGAATGACCTCCCGAATCATGTCAAAGGCTGTACCTCTCTCAACCAGTTTAAGAGTTAAACTAAGTACTGCCTAATTAACTCCATGTAACCTAACTTACCTCCTAAATGTCAACCCATGTCTTGATACCTTTTAAACAACGCTGTTCACCAGCATGTGCAATTGCAGATTTATGCTATGTTAACCCCCATTTTTGTATTTTTTATTCCTTCTTTTAACACAATTTATACCTAATCCCGATTACTATTAAGTTTTAGTCTAAGTGTTTTTTTCCCCCACACCTTGTCCGAAATGTTATGAGTATTAGTGGCTTTAGGTATTGTATGTACTAGCTCTGTCTATAAATCCAACATTATGTTTGTAAATCAACTGTATGTACTTTTCCTGAATAAAATGTATTTATTATTTATTTTTTAATCAGTAAGTATTAAAAGAAGACACCAAGCTGGGAAGGCTATGTAGCACCATTGTGTGTTTTTTTTTTTTTAACAAATAATGCAGCTGTATAGTAAAACAAATCCTGTCAGCTGTAAAAATATTGATGCAGTTATTTAAATAAAAAATATAATGAAAGAAATATTACTGGTTTATTTTTATCCTGTCTCTTTGTACTGTACAGTATATCCAATGAAGTGAAAAATTGAAACATAATGCACAATTTAATGAATGATTAAAAAATGATTAGCATGGATTAGCAGTTCAAAAGAAATATGACTATTACATATCAACATGAGATCTTAATGATCCATGGTCAACATGATTTAATAAGGATAATACAGTACTGTATTTGTAATAATACAAACTATAATTTAAAATCTTTATTACTGATTTTTTTTTTATTAAGAAGATTAGGTATACAAAGCAATGTGCTGCTACCCTATTCTGTATGGAATATTACACAGTGTAGATAAAAAACTAGCTATAAGTTTATCTAATACTCCCATCTCACAGGATGGTTAGACATACATGGAATCAATTTAGAAAATACCAGCCTCAATACAAAAAACAAATAAACTCTGACTAAACAATTCTTCGCGATTTTCACAAGAGGTAAGCACTGAATCATGGAAACATTATAATTACTCCTACCAGTTTCTACAATACTCCTCTCAAACAATGTATTTTTTAACATGTTTAGGTATACACAGCAATGTGCTGCTTCCCTATTCTGTATGAAGGACCACACAGTGTATATCAGAAACCAGCTACAAGCTCATCCAACATCCTCACCTCACAGGATGGCCAGTCATACATGTAATCAGGAGAGAACAAAATACTTAATGCTGATCTATTAGCCTCCTCTGGCAAAATCTGGGTACAGCACAAGAATATCTTCCAATATTCCTGAGTGTATGGAATAATTACAGAGCTCAAAGTACCTCATACCATTTGGTATGAAGTCACTGATAACAGGGCAATCACAGATATAGTGTTGGAGAGCATGTTCTCTCAATTAGGACTGAAAACTAATGTTTTTTCCACCAAGAGGGCTATAAATCCATGAAACCGCCTACCCGCTGAAGCCGTAAATGCCAAATTCCAGCTAAAAAATATCATTAAGACAATTGGCGGGCCCTTTAACAAGCCGCCGGCTTTCTGTCCTCTTCAAGGCCACTAGATAGTTAATGGCCCTTTGGTAAATTCAGTAAATATATGTCCTAATACAAGCTCCCACCTTGGGAAAAATTGAACAGTCCATTGAACTCCTCGGAAGGAAATGTATTGAGCTCGGTTTCACTCTCTCCACAAACAAGACGAAGGCATACTCCCATCACAAGCGGAGAGCAAATGAAGAACTGCAAATTAATGGTGTAACACTTGAATGGGTTGACCACTATCGGTACCTTGGCGTCACTGTCGGCTCTAACAAGGGAAAGAAAGAGGAGCTCAATCAACTCATAGGAACATGCAAAAGTCGACTCAGGGCACTGAAAGCTATGACCTGGAATGGACATGGAGCCTCTATTGCCGTGCTCAAAATGATGTACACAGCCTATGTGCGCTCCGTCATAGACTATGCCGCACCAGTACTGTGCACCTACTCCCAAAGCGATATGAAAAGGCTTGAAAGCATTCAAAATGAAGCCATGACAATCATTCTTGGAGTCCCAAGAACTGCCAAAACGTCTAATCTACGAGAGGAGTTGTCCCTTCCCAGTATTAAAAGCAGAATTCAGGAGCTGAATGCTAAGCTTGCAATTAGGATAGCCAGAGATCCCCATTACAATGATATTGCCAAGAAAAAACTGAGCTCTGTGCTACTTTCAGGGGGAAACAGGAGAAGCAAAAAATGGCATCACAGAGCAGTCTGCTACCTTGAAGAGCTTCACCTGCTTGAGCAAGCCCGTGAGCTCCTGCCTGTAGAGAGGTTACCTCCCTGGGAGGATGACTCGTGCAAGATCATCATCAATGAAATGGCAATGAAAAAATCCAACATGATACCACAAGAAATGAGGCACAAGTATCTCGAGGACATTTATAAAGAAGCCGGAGATGAAATAGATCAAATCTACACTGACGGGTCAACTAATCCTATCAATGGCAGGGCTGGTGCAGCATACACGGTATTCAAGGATAATACCTTCCAACGCAGAAATGAAGAAAAAGCACGTATTGAGAACTATGCCTCTTCAACGCAAGCAGAACTAACTGCCATTGTTATGGCGTTAAGGTTTCTTGAACGGAACACTAATGGTGCAGTGATTTGCACCGATTCAAAAGCAGCACTGCAAAGCCTAAGTAAAAATCAGGCAGAAAATCTTGCAATAGTCGCTGAAATCAAGAGAGCTGTGAGAGTACTTACCAACCAGGGAAGAGTCATCAAGTTTCTGTGGATCCCCTCCCATGTTGGAATATGTGGGAATGAACGAGCTGATGTGCTGGCTGCTGAAGGCGCTGAAGGAGACCATATTGAATACTTCATACCCAAGACTCAACTACAAATTAGAGGTATTATCAGGCAACATCACCGTGACAAGGTAATTGAGGAAAGGAGGATAGAAGCACAAACCAGTGAATCTGTACGATGGTACAACATGGTTGCAGCTGGCAATCCCAATCAGTATGGCCGAAGAGGAGGACGACGAGGGAGAGAATCTGTAATAGCGAGAATCCGTCTTGGATACAAATATCCATGGAGATTTGGAATGGAAACAACAGTTGATCAGCGAAGTTGCAGAATCTGTGGTGAGAGTGATGGACACCGCCTTGACCACTATCTACGTGAATGTGAACACCTGAGAGACATTAGGAATAACTGTAGAATAATAAACCCCACATTGTTTGAGTTAGGAAAACACTTTTTGTCAAATGTTGAGACTGTTCTTAAAAGATTTCCCCATTTTGCACCCGCAAGATAACGTAAGCTTTTAAGGGTTGATAAATGTTAATCTTCTTGTTTGAGGAGCTGTTCACTTGAGACAGTTAAGCAAGTCCCAGCTGTGTCTGGGTACAAGTGACAGGATGAACAACCCAGCGGGTTTCCTTCCTATTGGGGAGTGTTGTACATTCTGCTATGGCGGTATGTTCACTCACAAGATGAGTGGCGCTGCCCAATAAACTCGCCCCTCGGGGCAAAATTTAAAAAAAATTTTACAATGTCGGTGCTGCCTGTAGAAGTTGAAAAAACATTGTTTTACTTCGAAATATACTAATTTTATAAGAAAATTCGACGTAAATAGGAGGCAGTAGAGCTCCGATAAGCCAGCGCTAAATCTTCAATATGAAGAATGTTGCTGCTCTTTGATTGGCCAAACGAAACACAGTAGTGACCTCTATCGGCACGCAGGTAAACCAACAAATTTCTTCCTAAGTGGACGTACTTGAATTGCACCTAAGCATCTTCTTAGGGCACACTTAGGAACCTTCGCAGCAAACCTACTTACGAAGAAATACACAGAGCTTCCTGAATCTAGGTCCAGAAATTTAGTTCATGAGTTATTGACGTTGGGGACGCTCAAGAGGACGGGCTGAATAAACAGTTACCATAATTAACATTTTATTCCTGTACAACATGTCCACAAAGACCTGTGTCACACTCCGCATCTCTACCACACACACCTTCCCTGTGTATTGATGAACAATTTTAATTATATTTCCATCTAAAACACTCCAAATTATACAACTGTTGGCAAGAGATTAGCAACCAAAATAGTTCTCCAGTATTTCAGACATTTCGTAAATAAAATGTTATTGGCACAAAATGGAATAAGATAAAAGTAACTAAAGCGACAAAGTATGTGCAGCTTGAAACATTTTAAGTAATTTAAAATTGACACACCAGAAATTAATATAATAATAATAATAATAATTGATCATAATAAAATAATAAATTTGATAATTTTTTTTTAAATGTTGAATTAATTTTTTCTCTTATTATCATCTTGTTTCTTATTACATATAACATAAAAGCTGTTAAAGAGTCAGCAGTCATAGCGAATAGGACTGTGGAGCTTGAAAAGAAGTTAACAATCGGCTCATAAACCATAATTTTTTTTACCCTGCCCAAGGGTATCGAATAAAGATTTAATGTTTTTATATATCTTAGGCATTATGAGCCTATTATTCCCTAAACAGTGATAAATGAAAGTCGCTGATATGGTGGCAACCGCGATTTCTTTGGCGTTGTGTTCTAAAAATTTCCTCTTATTATATTCTAATATTGCTTATTCTGAACTAAGATTTTTGCGTTCTGCATTTATCTTCACAGTAAAATACTGTTTCATTTGTACCTTGTTTTACAAGATTATAGTTAGTTTATTTTAGCAGGTTAGGGAACATTTTGCTGGTGGATTTGGGTATTTTATATACTCAACTTTCACGTGTTTAACATGTATTTGCAATGTTAATTTGCTCAGTAATGTGTCAGACTGAGTTATTTACAGTTAAAAAGCAGCAACCCCTTCAGAGGAAACAGTTACCATATCTACCTATAGTTTTATTAATTATAGGGAGGAAAGAAGAATATTAAGGCATTAACATCACATGGGATTACTGTTGATTAATTATACATAGACCTTATGTACTGGTACCTGAAGGGTCATTATCATCATAATGACCCGAGAGCCATGAGGGCACTACGAGAGTCAACAACAACTACAAAGGAAGACTGACAACGAGAAAGCAGGAGACGAAGAGCATAGAGAATAGCATAAAGTTCCGCTGTAAAGATGCTAGTCTCCGGAGGCAAGCGACACATATAAGTGCGATCAGGAAAAACAACAGAGTAGCCAACACCGTCCGCTGACTTAGACCCATCAGTGAAGACAGAAACGGAGCGGGAGTGAGAAGAAAAGT
This sequence comes from Procambarus clarkii, assembly GCF_040958095.1. Classification (NCBI taxonomy): domain Eukaryota; kingdom Metazoa; phylum Arthropoda; class Malacostraca; order Decapoda; family Cambaridae; genus Procambarus; species Procambarus clarkii. The sequence goes on from NC_091155.1 coordinate 52,445,445, forward strand.
GCTCGAGGAATAATGTATGTTATAATGTATGTTATAATAACGGGCATTACCTGGAGGGCTTTATGGTTGTGAAGTGAAGGTTGTCAGTCTTATAAAGACGAGTCAATAATATAGAGAAATATAATTCACGGGCTGTTAGAACTTTATCTGTGTAAGACAAAGTTTGGTACTTCTCTTAATGATATTAAATGCCAGACCGGAGCTCAGATGATATGCAAGTTGTTGCATTAGGGAGAAGTAAGTAAGTAATTATCAAAAGAAGGCACCAAACCGGGAAGGCTATGTAGCACCATCAAATACGCAATATAATCAGAGGGCGCTAAATATCACCAAGGATGCCAATACGAGAACAAAAACGCATAAGGCAAACGATATCAAAAGTATCCGAGTCACCAAGAATTTTATCGAGGGACAGGTGACCGCGAGGGGCGGTCGGAAAGCAAGACACACGCTCGTCCTGGAAGTCAGGACATTCAAGAAGGACATGCACGACCGTAAGAGGGACAATCCAACTAGGACAATAAGGAGCAGGGCGGCGCTCCATCAAGTGACCATGGGTGAAGCGAGTATGGCCAATACGCAACCTCGCCAGAGCTGTTTCCCACCGCCGGTTACGGTGGAAGGAGGACGGCCACGAGGAAACAACATTTAAGAGTACGTAGCTTGTTACCAGTAACAGACGACCAAGAAGCCTGCCAACGGGTAAGGACTGAGGAATGGATGACCGGGTAAAAGTCGGAATACGGAATGCCCTTACGAGAGATGGGACAAGAGCGGACAGCTTCCTTGGCGGCAGCATCCGCACGCTCATTTAAAGACACACCAATATGGCAGGGAACCCAACAAAACTCAACCGACTTAAATTTACTGTGAACGAGAAACAGCCAATGCTGGATCTCGACAACTACTGGATGAACCGGATTAAAGGACCCGAGAGCCATGAGGGCACTACGAGAGTCAACAACAACTACAAAGGAAGACTGACAACGAGAAAGCAGGAGACGAAGAGCATAGAGAATAGCATAAAGTTCCGCTGTAAAGATGCTAGTCTCCGGAGGCAAGCGACACATATAAGTGCGATCAGGAAAAACAACAGAGTAGCCAACACCGTCCGCTGACTTAGACCCATCAGTGAAGACAGAAACGGAGCGGGAGTGAGAAGAAAAGTGCTCGAGGAATGGCGCTTTAGAACCTTAGGAGGGGTAAAAGCTTTAGTGATACGGGTCAAGGATGTACAAAACCGCGGAAGAGGGACCCTCCACGGGGGCAAAGAAGGAACAACACGAGGAGAAACATCAGAAATACAAACGGAAAGAGAATCCTGTAGGCGAGATAACCGGACAGAAAGAGGGAGGTGGTGAAGAGGAACAGGAACCGCAGGAGGGGTAAAAGTTAAAGCACGACAGAGGCGAGAGGAAGGATGTTGCAAGGACCGCGCAAGATAGCGAATACAGTAGCGATCACGGCGGTCCTGGAGAGACAGGAAGCCAGTGTCAACATACAAGCTAAGGATGGGAGTCGAACGAAAGGCACCAAAACTGAGGCGCAACCCAGTATGGTGCAAAGCATCAAGACGGCGAAGAGTAGAAGGAGAAGCAGACGAGTAAGCAGGGCAACCATAATCGAGCTTAGACAGGACGAGAGAGGAATGTAAAGCAAGGAGAGAGCGCCTATCTGCCCCCCAAGAAGTATGGGACAAGACCCGAAGGAGGGTAAGGGCACGGAGGTAAGAGATATGAGGAGACCAAGACAAACGAGTGTCAAGGAATAACCCCAAAAGCTTCGCGGAATCTTTGTATTCAAGGGGATGACCATAAAGGGACAAAGAGGGACGAAGAACAACCCGTTTCCGCGTAAAAGTCATGGCACAAGTCTTAGAAGTAGAGAACTTGAAGCCATGATCTGTGGCCCAAGACGACACGGCATCAATTGCAAGTTGAAGCCGGCGTTGAAGGAGAGGCGAATCATCACCCTCACAGCAAAGGGTAAGATCATCGACATAGAGAGCGGAGAAGACACCAGAAGGAAGAGAGGAAAGAAGACCATTGAGGGCAACCAGAAAATGAGTAGTGCTCAGAACTACTAGTACTCAGAACCAGAAGGTGTGCCCTGGGGCACACCTTCGTATTGCTGAAAAGAGGGAGAGAGAGCGCTACCAAGGCGCACCCGAAAGGAACGACGAGAGAGGAAGCTGCGGAGAAAGAGAGGGAGATGACCACGAAGGCCAAAAGAATGAAGTTGAGATAGGATATGATAACGCCAAGTGGTGTCGTAAGCCTTTTCCAGGTCAAAAAGGACGGCAACAACGGAGGTCTTCGCAGCAAAAGCAGTACGAATATAGACCTCCAAGTTCACCAGGACATCTGTCGTGCTGCAGCACTTGCGGAAACCAAATTGAGAAGGGGAGAGGAGGTGATGGTGTTCCAGGAACCACATCAGACGAACGTTAACCATACGTTCAAAGAGTTTGCAGACACAACTTGTGAGAGCAATAGGGCGAAAGTCCTTAGGGGAAGTACCCAGAGACCACGGTTTGCGAACAGGGAGGACAACGGCATCGAGCCAGTCCTCAGGGACTGACGACGACTCCCAGATCCTATTATACAGACTCAGTAAATACTGAGATGTGCTAGGAGGGAGATGGCGAAGCATCTCATAATGAATACCATCGGAGCCCGCCGCCGTAGAACCGCAGAGGGCCAGGGCAGAACGAAGTTCAGAGAGAGAGAAGGGATCATTATAGGGAAGCTGAAGATGAGTGCAGAAATCTAAAGGACGAGACTCAAGGACAGGTTTACGAAGAAGGAAAGATTGGGGAAGATGAAGACCAGAGCTAACAGAAGAAAAGTGGGAACCCAGTTCGGAAGCGACCTGCAACGGGTCCGCCACAAGAGTATCATGGAGGTGAAGGACCGATGAAACATCGGGAACGAACTTACCTGCTATCTTGCAGATACGCTTCCAGATCTGTGGAAGAGCGGAAGAGTGGAAGAGCGAGGGATAGAGCGGAGGGCAGCGTCGAAGACAGTGTCATGAAAAAGGAGGAGAGTACGAGGGAGAGGCAGAAGGGAGAGGTCAGAGAGAGTAGCACTGAGGGAAAATAGGGTCCAGTCCGCCTTAGCAAACTGCCATCTAGGGAAAGAGAGGGAAGGGCGAAAAGAGAAAAAGGAAACAAGGATGGGGAAATGGTCACTGCCATGGAGGTCATCAAGAACCTGCCACTTGGTGGACAGGGGTTATTCTCCCTTTTTTTTTTAGAATATCTGAAAAGGTTTGGAGTTCAAGTGACTTGTTGAAGAGCAATGCAATGGCAGTGGTTAAAGATCTGGAGGCTTGTTTTGTAAATTAAAGTTGGTATCTCCTCAAGGGCACTAGACTTGGTTTTATGGGAAAGGATTATATCATTAACATCAGTGGAATTTGCAGGCGTACAGAGATTGTGCATAGTTACCTGTAAGATAGTCCTTAACATCAGTACTGGAAGATGGAATGTCATTTGCAAGGGATGACCCAATGGAAGAGAAGAACCTATTGAACTCAATAGCAGAATCAGAGGCTGAAAGCTGACCATCGTTATTGAACAGGAGTGTTGGTTTGTTATTTAAAATCTTCTTTGATCCCAATATTTGTGAAATTGTGCTCCATGTTTTCTAATGTTGCCCTTTGTTTGGGTAAATTTATCATCGTAATATTTAGTTTGCTCTTCTAATCATTTTAGATAGCAGTGATGAGTAATTCTTTGAAAATTCTTTGGAGACGATTCCTAACCTATACTTTTTCAAGGTTATGCTTTTTATTAATGGATTTAAGTATTTCCTTTGTAAGCCAAGGATTGTTTAGCCTTTTAGTTGTGACTTGTTTCGTTAGCATAGGACAGTGGATGTTATAAAGGCTGAGAGTTTTTTGAAGAAAAGATTGCACTGCTAGGTTGATGTCCCCTATGTTACGTAATTCGGACTCCCAGTTGACATTAGCAGCAGCAGCTATAAAATTGCATATAGCAGTTTCATTGTGCAGCCTAAAGCTTATCTCCCTTGTCTCGAGAGGTAGTTTGTTAATGTTAGTTAGCTCAAGCTTAATTTAACAAGCTCTGCTTGTTTTGTTCTAGTTTGTTTTCTGTTTTGCTTTTATTGTACATATACGCATGCTTCCATGTAAAAAAAAAAACTTGTTTATCATCTGAGCTCCGGACTGTCATTTAATATCATTACAGATGTATCAAACTTGGTCTTACACAGATAATGTTATAACAACCCACGAATTATATTGAACTATATTACTGAAATATACTTGTTTGATTGACAACAGCCATTTCACAACCTCAAAGCCCTCCAGGAAATAACTTTAATTAAAACAAACAATGAAATGATGATAATGACCCTTCAAGTACAAGGGTCTACTATAAAGTCTATGTTGAATATAAACACCAGTAAGTCAGTGTGTTATTTCCGCCATATAATATTCTTCTTGACGCCAAATAATTATAAACACATTAGTTAAATATGATAATTTTTCCCTCTGAGGGATACTTTTTAGCTATAAATAATTAAGCAACTCACATTATTGAGCAAATTAGCATGTGCAAAAAGATGATGAATTTGCGAAAAATGAGCATATACAAAACTTTTGATTACAATGATAGAATTATCCAAATCCACCAGCAAAATGTTCCAAAACTTTAACAAATATAACCCTTGTAAATATGTGAAAGATTATATATGAAACAATGTTTTACTGTGAAAATAAATGTAGAACTTGAAAAACTTAATTTTGTTACGGAATGTTAATATTATAATAATAACATAACGCTATATAAATCGAGGCTGCAAGCATATGATAGACTTTGATTTACCACTTTTGAAGAAATGACAAGTGATCTCTCCCGAGTCAAATACCTTAAGATTGAAAACATATATTAAATTTCTATTTAGTCCCATAAGCGAGCTTCATATATTTAGTAATGCAAATAACGAAATCATTTCTATAAAAAAACTAATTTCACTTTTATTCACAATGACTGCTGACGTCGAGGTATCTTGTAAAAAATAATATTTAATTGGCATAAGCGCCAGGAGAAAACATAACAGTGTTTTTATATTCAAACAGATCAACCCGTCCTCCAGTTAAGATAGTACTTTTTGTAAGTATGTGGGCCATCGTACATACATAGACCTCAAGGATAATTAGTACAAATGGGTACTATTCACTCTTTTAAGTCCGAAACAAATTGTAGCTAAAAACCAAACTGAATTTTTCTTAGGCCAAGTATAGAATATATTTGTATTATATTAGGCCTCAGATAATGTGTATTAGGCCTAGGAAGGTTAGGTTAAGTTAGGTTTCCTTTGCAACATCAGAACAAAAACTTTTCTGGTTTGTTCAAATTCAATAATACCGATTTCTACTTTCTAATTGTCTTTTACGTTAATAAATATACAATGGTGTTCATATTATAAGTACTACTTAACAGGAGGATAGGCTGAATATTTACACTTCTTGAGTACGTACCAGGAGTTACTATTATTATGATTATGTTAATTTTTTATTTATACACCACCTGTAAGTTAGAATGTTGCGAGTGTGCAACTACTCTTTATCACTTTAATTAAATTATGTGATGTCATTTTGTGGTAATAACATTTTATTTACGAGATGTTTGAAATGCTGCAGTGACTTTTAGTGCTAATCTCTTGTCAACAAGTTACATAATTTGGAGATGAAAATAGCATTAAAAAATGTTCATCAAGACACAGGTAACGTCTGTCTGGCAGAGAATCAGAGTGTGTGGGATATGTTTTTTGTGAACAGTAGAAGTAAAAATGGTAGTTATGATGACCTGTTTATTATCTATATTGACAATAATGAACAGGAATCGCCGGAAGTGTTTGTCTGTCTATCTGTGTCTTACACTCCTCATCTACCATGGTACACCGCAACCTGTCCTCCTACAGAGAACGTTGCCTTTCTCTTAAGCGTCACATAAGGCCAAAAATTTTCGTCCTAGAAAATGGAAGCGGCTAGCGAAAGTGACGTACAGTCCCGTTTTCCTGTTTTGAGTCCTCTGGTAGGTTATGTATAAGGAGGCACTTTAGTATGACTGTTTCTTGATGCTGGGGATCCTTAGGAGGACGGGCTGTACATCATCGCCACTGTAATAAACACCTCTGTACTTGTTACTATTCCAAGGAAATGCCAAGCTTCCACGTCTCCTTATGAGAACTATGGAGCCATTGCCTTAAACATACTACTAATAAACAAAATATTTGATTATATACTGGTTGACATTCTTCCTAAATAGAAACTCTGACTTTCAATTTCCATACAAAATTGGTTGCTATACAACATTGTAGTTTATTCATAGTATTCAGTACTTAAACTCAAAGGGAAGCTCTGTTCTCGCCATTACTTAGTGATTCCAAAGCATTTGACAATGTTGAACCCATTCAAATTGTTTAGTGAATTAAATGAGCAGAAAAGTATGTCCTGTTATTGCTAGATATATGTATTTTTCTAATCAGGTATAAACAAGTAGAAATGCGATGGAGAAATTTCCTCAACAAAATTTATCACATTAAAATATTTTGCTGCCCATCTTATACCATAGTTGAAAGAGTTGAGAGCATGACGTCCTGGCTGTTGCATATGTAGTATTATGTTTTCTGTTAACCTGATGATATAATCTTATTGGCACCAACCAAAGATTCGATCGACTTTTTCTTATAAATATGTGAAACGTGAAGGGTTGAATACAACCTTACGTTAATTCCGTTCAAATGTTCTCCAGTGTTTTACTCACCAGTACTCGTTACCTTTAGTTCTTAATCAAAAATTTCCAGGCAAAGAGTTTTTAGTAAAGTATTTTGGAGCCAACGCTCTACACTCATACTAACTGAGGGCATTTGGTCTCCAACTTTGGAAAGACAAATCGAAAAAAATCAGACATTCTCTAATGTTATACCCATCATTCCACCCCTATTTTCCACCCTCTCCCCCACATCCCACATCTCCCCTCCATGTCCACCCTATCCCTCCCTTAACCCTCTCCCCTTCCTCTACTCCCTCTTTCTCTTTCACTCTTCCCTTCCATCTCTACTATTTCCCCCATTATCTCCATCTTTCCCCCATTCACATCCATTACCCTTCCATCCTCCTTCTCCCCTCTTTAACACCCATCTTCCTCAACCTCTGGCCTCTAACCTCGAAAACAACATTTATATTGTGTGATTTACAGTACGTGGGCGATGAATTTTGAGAATTGTATTTAGGCCTTTGAAACTGAACAAAGCACTGTTGAAGAAAAATGAGAACATTCTGAATTTTGAATCATGTATAAAAAGTCATTGTCCTTCAAAAACTATATAAGGAATGCAACCAATATTATTCCTTGAATTAATGCAGCAAATAAAAATAATGGTTCATCATTTACCAGTTCATAAGGTCTATTTAGAATTAAACATTTGTATGCCTGTGTGATATTAACGCCAAATAATATTCTCCTTGCCGCCCTATAATTATAAACACTAGAGTTATATATGATAAGTTTTCCTCTGATTGTTGACGCGTTTTTACTTTAAATAATTAATCATGTCACATTACTGAGCAAAGAGAAGATGAATTTGCAAAAGTTGAGCACATAAAAAGCCTTTATTTGAAAGAAAATTACCTAAATCCATACATGGACATAACACCACCAGAAAACAAGAAACTTACATTCAGGTTGCACAGTGAAGCAACAATAGGCAACTTCACAAATGCACTTCACAATATTAATTGGGAATCAGAATTCAATAATACACAGGATATAAATTCATTAGCTAACTTCTTCCTTTCCAAAACTCTAAGCCTCTACAACACTCATTATCCCTCTCCTCACCAAGCAAGTAATTGACAAAAGAATAAACAATCCGTGGCTCACAAGTGGCATACTCAAAGCAATCAACAAGAAACATGAATATGAACTAAATTTAGGATTGGCCTAGTTACAAAGGAAGTAGTTAAAATGTTTTCATCAATGCTTACCAGCTGAAGCATTGAATCATAAGTATCATAAGCATCGAACCAGTATCATAAGAAAAGTTAAACTTTCCCATTATGAGAGTAGATTCAAAGAAGCAAATGACAACATGGAAAGCCATCTCTAACATCCTGGAAACTAAACAACACTCACATAACCAGATAAAACTCTCAAAGGATGGTTATACACCTGCAACTGATTTAGAAATGGCAAATGAATTGAATAGCTTCTTTTCATCGGTTGGTGCTAACCTTGCCAGAAAAATCCCACAGACTCAGACACATATTAATACATATCTCTCAGGCAGCTATCCGATTCTCCTTTCACCAGTCAGCCCGACAAATGTTGTGTCCATCATACACTCACTAAAAACCAAAGCTGAGAACATTAGTGAAATACTATCCATGGTATACAAGAGTACCTCCCATGCCCTTGCACCACCCATAGCTCTGCTGTTCAACAAATCTCTAGCGGTGTCATACCTACCCTGATATCCTTAAAAAAGCACGAGTAACGCCAGTTCATAAAGGAGGCAATCCGTCAGATAAAACCAATTGTAGACCAATATCAAAACCTTCCCATATTATTAAGATTATTTAAACAATTATTTACAAACAGCTCTTCTCCTACCTCGTAAAATTCAACATACTCAGCCCCTGTTAGTTTGGCTTCCGCCCCAAAAAGAGTACCAGCGATGCAATTATTAGTCTCCTTGATATAATCTACTCAGCCCTTGACAAAAATGAGTTTCCCATTGCACTCTTCATTGACATGAGAAAACCCTTTGATACTGTTAACCATAACTACCTCTTACTTAAACTCCACCATCATGGAATCCGAGGTCTTGCCCTGAATTATATCCGATATCATCTTAGTGACAGACACTAATATGTAGCCATCAATGATATAACCTCTCCCATTCTACCACTAACCGTAGGGGTGCCACAGGGCAGCATCCTAGGACCACTCCTATTTCTTATATATATCAATGATCTGCCTAATGTCTCTACCATTTTTAAACCTATATTGTTTGCTGATGATACTACTTACATCTACTCCGATCCCAACCCACATTCATTGACTAATGTTGTGAATAATGAATTAAAAAAAATCCACTTGTCGATGTCAACCAACAAAATCACACTAAACATATAAAAAACCTACTACATCTTATTTTGAAGTAAATCAACAAATGCAATTCAGCTACAGATAGACAATGTTAACATCAGTAAACAATGAGAACATTAGTGAAATACCATCCATGGTATACAAGAGTACCTCCCATGCCCTTCCACCAACCATAGCTCTCCCATGGAGAGCTATGGGTGGTGCACCCATAGCTATATCTATATTTTGGAGCTATATCTCCAAAACCACTACCCAACACTGCCTCACACACCACCACCCAACACTGCCTAAGACACCACTACCCAACACTACATCAGACACCACCACCCAACACTATTTCAGACACTACCACCCAACAGTGCCTCAGACACCACCACTCAACGCTGCCTCAGACACCACCACCGAACACTGCATCAGACACCACCACCCAACACTGCCTCAGACACCACCTCCCAACACTGCTTCAGACACCATCACCCAACACTGCCTCAGACACCACACCCCATCACTGCCTCAGACACCACACCCCATCACTGCCTCAGACACCACCACCCAACACTGCCTCATACACCACCACCCAACACTGCCTCAGACACCACCACCCAACACTTCCTCAGACACCACCACCCAACACTGCCCCAGACACCACCACCCAACACTATTTCAGACACTACCACCCAACACTGCCTCAGACACTACCACCCAACAGTGCCTCAGATACCACCACCCAACACTGCCTCAGACACCACCACCCAACACTGCCTCATACACCACCACCCAACACTGCCCCAGACACCACCACCCAACATTATTTCAGACACTACCACCCAACATTATTTCAGACACTACCACCCAACAGTGCCTCAGACACTACCACCCAACAGTGCCTCAGACACCACCACCCAACAGTGCCTCAGACAGCACCACCCAACACTGCCTCAGACACCACCACCCAACACTTCCTCAGACACCACCACCCAACACTGCCCCAGACAACACCACCCAACACTATTTCAGACACTACCACCCAACACTGCCTCAGACAACACCACCCAACACTGCATCAAACACCACCACCCTACACTGCATCAGACACCACCACCCAACACTACCTCAGATACCCCCACCCAAAACTATCTCAGACACCACCACCCAACCACTGCCTCAGACACCACCAATCATCTAATGCCTCAGACACCACCACCCAACACTGCCTCAGGCGCAACCACCAACCAATACTGCCTTAGACACCACCACCCAACACTGACTCAGACACCACCACCCAACACTGCCTCAGACGCAACCTCCAACCAACACTGCCTTAGACACTACAACCCAACACTGCCTCAGACACCACCACACAACCACTGCCTCAGACACCACCACCCAGCACTTCCTCAGACACCACAAACCAACACTGTCTCAGACACCACCACCCAACCACTGCCTCAGACACCACCACCCATCCACTGCCTCAGACACCACCACCCAACACTGCCTCAGACACCACCACCCAACACTTCCTCAGACACCACCATCCAACACTGCCTCAGACACCACTACCCCAACACTGCCTCTGACACCACCACCCAACACTGTCTCAGACATTACCACCCAACACAGCCACTGTCACCACCACCTAACAATGTCTCAGACACCACCACCCAACACTGCCTCAGACACCACACCCCATCACTGCCTCAGACACCACAACCCAACACTGCCTCATACACCACCACCCAACACTGCCTCAGACACCACCACCCAACACTGCCTCAGACACCACACCCCATCACTGCCTCAGATACCACCACCCAACACTGCCTCAGACACCACCACCCAACACTGCCACAGACACCAGCACCCAACACTGCCTCAGACACCAGCACCCAACACTGCCTCAGACACCACACCCCATCACTGCCTTAGACACCACCACCCAACACTGCCTCAGACACCACCACCCAACACTGCCTCAGACACCACCACCCAACACTGCCTCAGACACCACCACCCAACACTGCCTCAGACACCACCACCCAACACTGCCTCAGACACCACCACACAACACTGCCTCAGGCACCACCACCCAACACTGCCTCAGGAACCACCACCCAACACTTCCTCAGGCACCACCACCCAACACTGCCTCAGACACCACCACCCAACACTGCCTCAGACACCACCACCCAACACTGCATCAGACACCACCACCCACCAACTGCCTCACACACCACCACCCAACACTGCCTCAGACACCACCACCTAACACTGCCTCAGACACCACCACCCAACACTATTTCAGACACCACCACCCAACACTGCCTCAGACACCACCACCCAACACTGCCTCAGACACCACCACCCAACACTGCCTCAGACACCACCACCCAACACTGCCTCAGACACCACCACCCAACACTGCCTCAGACACCACCACCCAACACTGCCTCAGACACCACCACCCAACACTGCCCCAGACACCACCACCTAACACTGCCTCAGACACCACCACCCACCAACTGCCTCACACACCACCACCCAACACTGCCTCAGACACCACCACCTAACACTGCCTCAGACACAACCACCCAACCACTGGCTCAGACACAACCACCCAACCACTGCCTCAGACACAACCACCCAACACTGCCTCACACACAACCACCCAACACTGCCTCAGACATCACCACCCAACACTGCCCCAGACACCACCACCCAACACTGCCTTAGACACCACCAACAAACAATGCCTCAGACACCACCACCCAACACTGCCTCAGACACCACCACCCAACACTGCCTCAGACACCACCACCCAACACTGCCTCAGACACCACCACCCAACACTGCCTCAGACACCACCACCCAACACTGCCTCAGACACCACCACCCAACACTGCCTCAGACACCACCACCCAGCACTGCCTCAGACACCACCACCCAACACTGCCTCAGACACCACCACCCAACACTGCCTCAGACACCAACACCCAACACTGCCTCAGACACCACCACTCAACACTGCCTCAGACACCACCACTCAACACTGCCTCAGACACCACCACCCAACACTGCATCAGACATCACCACCCAACACTGCCTCAGACACCACCACCCAACACTGCCTCAGACACCACCACCCAACACTGCCTAAGACACCACTACCAAACACTGCCTCAGACACCACTACCCAACACTGCCTCACACACCACCACCCAACACTGCCTCACACACCACCACCCAACACTGCCTCAGACACCACCACCCAACACTGCATCAGACACCACCACCCAACCACTGCCTCATACACCACCACCCAACCACTGCCTCATACACCACCACCCAACCACTGCCCCAGACACCACCATCCAACACTGCCTCAGACACCACCACCCAACACTGCCTCAGACACCACCACCCAACACTATTTCAGACACTACCACCCAACATTGCCTAAGACACCACTACCCAACACTGCCTCAGACACCAAAACCCAACACTGCCTCAGACACCACCACGCAACACTGCCTCAGACACCACCACCCAACACTGCCTAAGACACCACTACCCATCACTGCCTCAGACACCACCACCCAACACTATTTCAGACACTTCCACCCAACAGTGCCTCAGACACCACCACCAAACACTTCCTCAGACATCACTACTCAACACTGATACAGTCACCACCACCCAACACTGCCTCAGACACCACCGCCCAACACTACATCAGACACCACCACTAAACACTACATCAGACACCATCACCCAACACTGCCTCAGACACCACCACCCAACACTGCCTCAGACACCACTACCCAACACTGCCTATTAAACCACTACCCAACACTGCCTCACACACCACCACACAAAACTGCCACAGTCACCACCACCCAACACTGCCACAGTCACCACCACCCAACACTGACTCAGACACCACCACCGAACACTGCCTCAGACACCACCACCCAACACTGCCTCAGACACCACCACCAAACACTGCATCAGACACCACCACCCAACACTGCCTCAGACACCACCACACAACCATTGCCTCAGACACCACCACACAACCACTGCCTCAGACACCACCACCCAACACTATCTCAGACACCACCACCCAACACTATCTCAGACACCACCACCCAACACTGCCTCAGACACCACCACCCAACACTGACTCAGACACCACCACCCAACACTGACTCAGACACCACCACCCAACACTGACTCAGACACCACCACCCAACACTGACTCAGACACCACCACCCAACACTGACTCAGACACCACCACCCAACACTGCCTCAGACACCACCACCCAACACTGCCTCAGACACCACAACCTAACCATTGCCTCAGACATCACCACCCAACCATTGCCTCAGACGCCACCACCCAACCACTGCCTCAGACGCCACCACCCAACCACTGCCTCAGACACCACCACCCAACACTACATCAGACACCACCACCCAAAACTGCCTCAGACACAACCACCTAAAACTTCCTCAGACACCACCACCCAACTCTGCCTCAGACACCACAACCCAACCACTGCCTCAGACATCACCACCCAACCACTGCCTCAGACGCCACCACCCAACACTGTCTCAGAAACCACCACCCACCCACTGCCTCAGACACCACCAACCAACCACTGCCTCAGACCTCACCACCCAACCACTGCCTCAGACACCACCACCCAACCACTGCCTCAGACACCACCACCCAACCCTGCCTCAGACACCACCACCCAACACTGCCTCAGACACCACCACCCAACACTATCTCAGACACCATCACCCGTCCACTGCCTCAGACACCACCACCCAACACTATCTCAGACACCATCACCCGTCCACTGTCTCAGACACCACCACACATCCACTGCCTCAGACACAACCACCAAACACTGCCTCAGACACCACCTCCCAAAACTGCCTCAGACACCACCACCCAACACTGACAGACACCACCACCCAACCACTTCCTCAGACACCACCACACAACTACTGCCTCAGACACCACCACCCAACACTGCCTCAGACACTACCTCCCAACACTGCCTCAGACACCACCACCCAACACTGCACCAGACTACACCACCCAACACTGCACCAGACACCACCACCCAACACTGCCTCAGACACCACCACCCATCACTGCCTCAGACACAACCACCCATCACTGCCTCAGACACCACCACCCAACACTGCCTCAGACACCACCACCCAACACTGCCTCAGACATCACCACCCAACACTGCCTCAGACACCACAACCCAACCACTGCCTCAGACATCACCACCCAACCACTGCCTCAGACGCCACCACCCAACACTGTCTCAGAAACCACCACCCATCAACTGCCTCAGACACCACCACCCAACCACTGCCTCAGACACCACCAACCAACCACTGCCTCACACACCACCACCCAACTACTGCCTCAGACACAACCACCCAACACTGACTCAGACACCACCACCCAACCCTGCCTCAGACACCACCACCCAACACTGCCTCAGACACCACCACACAACCATTGCCTCAGACACCACCACCAAACAATACATCAGACACCACCACCGAACAGTGCATCAGACACAACCACCCAACACTGACTCAGACACCACCACCCAACACTGCCTCAGACACCACCACCCAACACTATTTCAGACTCCACCACCCAACACTGCCTCAGACACCACCACCCAACACTGCCTCAGACACCACCACCCATCACTGCCTCAGACACCACCACCCAACACTGCCTCAGACACATCCAACACATCTCAGACACATCCACCCAACACTGCACCAGACTACACCACCCAACACTGCCTCAGACACCACCACACAACCACTGCCTCAGACACCACCACCCAACACTGCCTCAGACACCACCACCCATCACTGCCTCAGACACAACCACCCATCACTGCCTCAGACACAACCACCCATCACTGCCTCAGACACCACCACCCAACACTGCCTCAGACACCACCACCCAACACTGCCTCAGACACCACCACCCAACACTGCCTCAGACACCACCACCCAACACTGCCTCAGACACCACAACCCAACCACTACCTCAGACATCACCACCCAACCACTGCCTCAGACGCCACCACCCAACACTGTCTCAGAAACCACCACCCATCAACTGCCTCAGACACAACCACCCAATACTGACTCAGACACCACCACCCAACCCTGCCTCAGACACCACCACCCAACACTGCCTCAGACACCACCACACAACCATTGCCTCAGACACCACCACCAAACAATACATCAGACACCACCACCGAACAGTGCATCAGACACAACCACCCAACACTGACTCAGACACCACCACCCAACACTGCCTCAGACACCACAACCCAACCACTGCCTCAGCCATCACCACCCAACCACTGCCTCAGACGCCACCACCCAACACTGTCTCAGAAACCACCACCCATCAACTGCCTCAGACACCACCACCCAACCCTGCCTCAGACACCACCACCCAACACTGCCTCAGACACCACCACCCAACACTATTTCAGACTCCACCACCCAACACTGCCTCAGACACCACCACCCAACACTGCCTCAGACACCACCACCCATCACTGCCTCAGACACCACCACCCAACACTGCCTCAGACACATCCACCCAACACTGCCTCAGACACCACCACCCAACACTGACTCAGACACCACCACCCAACCCTGCCTCAGACACCACCACACAACCATTGCCTTAGACACCATCACCCAACACTGCCTCAGACACCACCACCCAACACTGCCTCAGACTCCACCACCCAAAACTGCCTCAGACACCACCACCCATCATTGCCTCAGATTGCACCACACAACACTGCCTCAGACACCATCACCCAATACTACATCAGACACCACTAATCATCCACTGCCTCAGACACCACCACCCAACACTGCCTCAAACACCACCACCCAACACTGCCTCAGACACCACCACCCAACACTGTCTCAGACACCACCACCCAATACTGCCTCAGACACCACCACACAACCATATCCTTAGATACCACCACCCAACACTGCCCCAGACACCACCACCCAACAATGCCTCACACACCACCACCCAACACTACATCAGACACCACCAATCATCCACAGCCTCATACACCACCACCCAACACTGCCTCAGACACCACCACCCAACACTATCACAGACACAACCACACAACCATTGCCTCAGACACAACAACCCAACCACTACCACAAACACCTCCACACACCCACTGCCTCAGACACCACCACCCAACACTGCCTCAAACACCACCACCCAACACTGCCTCAGACACCACCACCCAACACTGTCTCAGACACCACCACCCAATACTGCCTCAGACACCACCACACAACCATATCCTTAGATACCACCACCCAACACTGCCCCAGACACCACCACACAACACTGACCCAGACACCACCACCACCCAACAATGCCTCACACACCACCACCCAACACTACATCAGACACCACCAATCATCCACAGCCTCAGAAACTACCACCCAACACTTCCTCAGACACCACAACCCAACACTATTTCAGACACTGCCACCAAACACCGCCTCAGACACCACCACCCAACCACTGCCTCAGACGCCACCACCCAACACTGTCTCAGAAACCACCACCCACCAACTGCCTCAGACACCACCACCCAACCACTGCCTCAGACACCACCACCCAACCCTGCCTCAGACACCACCACCCAACACTGCCTCAGACACCACCACCCAACACTATCTCAGACACCATCACCCGTCCACTGCCTCAGACACCACCACCCAACACTATCTCAGACACCATCACCCATCCACTGCCTCAGACACAACCACCCAACACTGCCTCAGACACTACAACCCAACACTGACAGACACCACCACCCAACCACTGTCTCAAACACCACCACACAACCACTGCCTCAGACACAAACACCCAACCACTTCCTCAGACACCACCACACAACCACTGCCTCAGACACCACCACCCAACACTGCCTCAGACACCACCACCCAACACTGCCTCAGACACCACCACCCAACACTGCACCAGACTACACCACCCAACACTGCCTCAGACACCACCACACAACCACTGCCTCAGACACCACCACCCAACACTGCCTCAGACACCACCACCCATCACTGCCTCAGACACAACCACCCATCACTGCCTCAGACACAACCACCCATCACTGCCTCAGAAACCACCACCCAACACTGCCTCAGACACCACCACCCAACACTGCCTCAGACACCACCACCCAACACTGCCTCAGACACCACCACCCAACACTGCCTCAGACACCACAACCCAACCACTGCCTCAGACATCACCACCCAACCACTGCCTCAGACGCCACCACCCAACACTGTCTCAGAAACCACCACCCATCAACTGCCTCAGACACCACCACCTAACCACTGCCTCAGACACCACAACCCAACCACTGCCTCAGACATCACCACCCAACCACTGCCTCAGACGCCACCACCCAACACTGTCTCAGAAACCACCACCCATCAACTGCCTCAGACACAACCACCCAATACTGACTCAGACACCACCACCCAACCCTGCCTCAGACACCACCACCCAACACTGCCTCAGACACCACCACACAACCATTGCCTCAGACACCACCACCAAACAATACATCAGACACCACCACCCAACACTGCCTCAGACACCACCACACAACCATTGCCTCAGACACCACCACCAAACAATACATCAGACACCACCACCGAACAGTGCATCAGACACAACCACCCAACACTGACTCAGATACCACCACCCAACACTGCCTCAGACACCACCACCCAACACTATTTCAGACTCCACCACCCAACACTGCCTCAGACACCACCACCCAACACTGCCTCAGACACCACCACCCAACACTGCCCCAGACACCACCACCCAACACTGCCTCAGACACATCCACCCAACACTGCCTCAGACACCACCACCCAACACTGACTCAGACACCACCACACAATCATTGCCTTAGACACCATCACCCAACACTGCCTCAGACACCACCACCCAACACTGCCTCAGACTCCACCACCCAAAACTGCTTCAGACACCACCACCCATCATTGCCTCAGATTCCACCACCCAACACTGCCTCAGACACCATCACCCAATACTACATCAGACACCACTAATCATCCACTGCCTCACACACCACCACCCAACACTGCCTCAAACACCACCACCCAACACTGCCTCAGACTCCACCACCCAACACTGTCTCAGACACCACCACCCAATACAGCCTCAGACACCACCACACAACCATATCCTTAGACACCACCACCCAACACTGCCCCAGACACCACCACCCAACACTGACCCAGACACCACCACCACCCAACAATGCCTCACACACCACCACCCAACACTACATCAGACACCACCATCCAACACTGACTCAGACACCCCCACCCAACACTATCTCAGACACCACCCCCCAACACTACATTAGACACCACCAATCATCCACAGCCTCAGACACCACCACCCAACACTGCCTCAGACACCACCACCCAACACTATCACAGACACAACCACACAACCATTGCCTCAGACACAACAACCCAACCACTGCCACAGACACCTCCACACACCCACTGCCTCAGACACCACCACCCAACACTGCCTCAGAAACTACCACCCAACACTTCCTCAGACACCACAACCCAACACTATTTCAGACACTACCACCAAACACCGCCTCAGACACCACCACCCAACACTGCCTCAGACACCACCACCCAACACTGCCTCAGACACCACCACCCAACACTGCCTCAGACACCACCACCCAACACTGCCTCAGTACACCACTACCCAACACTGCCTCAGGCACCACTACCGAACACTGCCTCAGACATCACAACCCAAGACTGCCACAGTCACCACCACCCAACACTGCCTCAGACACCACCACCCAACACAACATCAGACACCACCACCCAACCCTGCCTCAGATACCTCCACCAAACCCTGCCTCAGACACCACCACCCAACACTATTTCAGACACTACCACCCAACACTTCCTCAGACACCACCACCCAACACTGCCTCAGACACCACTACCCAACACTGCCTCAGACACCACTACCCAACACTGTCTCAGACACCACCACCCAACACTGTCTCAGACACCACCACCCAACACTGCCTCAGACACCACTACCCAACACTGCCTCAGACACAACTACCCAACACTGCCTCAGACACAACCACCCATCACTGCCTCAGACACCACCACCCAACACTGCCTCAGACACATCCACCCAACACTGCCTCAGAAAGCACCACCCAACACTGACTCAGACACCACCACCCAACCCTGCCTCAGACACCACCACACAACCATTGCCTTAGACACCATCACCCAACACTGCCTCAGACACCACCACCCAACACTGCCTCAGACACATCCACCCAACACTGCCTCAGACACCACCACCCAACACTGACTCAGACACCACCACCCAACCCTGCCTCAGACACCACTACCCAACACTGCCTCAGACACCACGACCCAACACTATCTCAGACACCACCACCCAACACTGTCTCAGACACCACCACCTAACACTGCCTCAAACACCACCACCCAACACTGCCTCAGACACCATCACCCAATACTACATCAGACACCACTAATCATCCACTGCCTCAGACACCACCACCTAACACTGCCTCAAACACCACCACCCAACACTGCCTCAGACACCACCACCCAACACTGTCTCAGACACCACCACCCAATACTGCCTCAGACACTACCACCAAACACCGCCTCAGACACCACCACCCAACACTGCCTCAGACACCACCACCCAACACTGCGTCAGACACCACCACCCAACACTGCCTCAGACACCACCACCCAACACTGCCTCAGACACCACCACCCAACACTGCCTCAGACACCACCACCCAACACTGCCTCAGACACCACCACCAAACACCGCCTCAGACACCACCACCCAACACTGCCTCAGACACCACCACCCAACACTGCGTCAGACACCACCACCCAACACTGCCTCAGGCACCACCACCCAACACAGCCTCAGACACCACCACCCAACACTGCCTCAGACACCACCACCCAACACAACATCAGACACCACCACCCAACCCTGCCTCAGATACCTCCACCAAACCCTGCCTCAGACACCACCACCCAACACTATTTCAGACACTACCACCCAACACTTCCTCAGACACCACCACCCAACACTGCCTCAGACACCACTACCCAACACTGCCTCAGACACCACTACCCAACACTGTCTCAGACACCACCACCCAACACTGTCTCAGACACCACCACCCAACACTGCCTCAGACACCACTACCCAACACTGCCTCAGACACAACCACCCAACACTGCCTCAGACACAACCACCCATCACTGCCTCAGACACCACCACCCAACACTGCCTCAGACACATCCACCCAACACTGCCTCAGAAAGCACCACCCAACACTGACTCAGACACCACCACCCAACCCTGCCTCAGACACCACCACACAACCATTGCCTTAGACACCATCACCCAACACTGCCTCAGACACCACCACCCAACACTGCCTCAGACACATCCACCCAACACTGCCTCAGACACCACCACCCAACACTGACTCAGACACCACCACCCAACCCTGCCTCAGACACCACTACCCAACACTGCCTCAGACACCACGACCCAACACTATCTCAGACACCACCACCCAACACTGTCTCAGACACCACCACCTAACACTGCCTCAAACACCACCACCCAACACTGCCTCAGACACCATCACCCAATACTACATCAGACACCACTAATCATCCACTGCCTCAGACACCACCAACTAACACTGCCTCAAACACCACCACCCAACACTGCCTCAGACACCACCACCCAACACTGTCTCAGACACCACCACCCAATACTGCCTCAGACACTACCACCAAACACCGCCTCAGACACCACCACCCAACACTGCCTCAGACACCACCACCCAACACTGCGTCAGACACCACCACCCAACACTGCCTCAGACACCACCACCCAACACTGCCTCAGACACCACCACCCAACACTGCCTCAGACACCACCACCCAACACTGCCTCAGACACCACCACCAAACACCGCCTCAGACACCACCACCCAACACTGCCTCAGACACCACCACCCAACACTGCGTCAGACACCACCACCCAACACTGCCTCAGGCACCACCACCCAACACAGCCTCAGACACCACCACCCAACACTGCCTCAGGCACCACTACCCAACATTGCCTCAGACATCACAACCCAAGACTGCCACAGTCACCACCACCCAACACAACATCAGACACCACCACCCAACCCTGCCTCAGATACCTCCACCAAACACTGCCTCAGACACCACCACCCAACACTATTTCAGACACTATCACCCAACACTGCCTCAGACACCACCACCCAACACTGCCTCAGACACCACTACCCAACACTGCCTCAGACACCACTACCCAACACTGTCTCAGACACCACCACCCAACACTGTCTCAGACACCACCACCCAACACTGCCTCAGACACCACCACCCAACACTGCCTCCGACACCACCACCCAACACAGCCTCAGACACCACCACCCAACACTGTCTCAGACACCACCACCCAACACTGCCTCAGACACCACCACCCAACACTGTCTCAGACACCACTACCCAACACTGCCTCAGACACCACCACCCAACACTGCCTCAGACACCACCACCCAACACTGCCTCAGACACCACCACCCAACACTGCCTCAGACACCACCACCCAACACTGCCTCAGACACCACCACCCAACACTGCCTCAGACACCACCACCCAACACTGCCTCAGACACCACCACCCAACACTGCCTCAGACACCACCACCCAACACTGCCTCAGACACCACCACCCAATGCTGCCTCAGACACCACCACCCAACACTGCCTCAGACACCACCACCCAATGCTGCCTCAGGCACTACCACCCAACACTGCCTCAGACACCACCACCCAACACTACCTCAGACACCACCACCCAACACTGCCTCAGACACATCCACGCAACACTTCCTCAGACACCACCACCCAACACTACCTCAGACACCACCACCCAACACTGCCTCAGACACCACCACCCAACACTGCCTCAGACACCACCACCCAACACTACCTCAGACACCACCACCCAACACTGCCACAGACACATCCACGCAACACTTCCTCAGACACCACCACCCAACACTGCCTCAGACACATCCACGCAACACTGCCTCAGACACCACCACCCAACACTGCCTCAGACACCACCACCCAACACTGCCTCAGACACCACCACCCAACACTGCCTCAGACACCACCACCCAACACTGCCTCAGACATCACCACCCAACACTGCCTCAGACACCACCACCCAATACTGCCTCAGACACATCCACGCAACACTTCCTCAGACACCACCACCCAACACTGCCTCAGACATCACCACCCAACACTGCCTCAGACATCACCACCCAACACTGCCTCAGACATCACCACCCAACACTGCCTCAGACATCACCACCCAACACTGCCTCAGACCCCACAACCCAACCACTGCCTTAGACATCACCACCCAATTACTGCCTCAGACGCCACCACCCAACACTGTCTCAGACACCACCACCCATCAACTGCCTCAGACGCCACCACCCATCAACTGCCTCAGACACCACCACCCATCAACTGCCTCAGACACCACCACCCATCCACTGCCTCACACACCACCACCCAACCACTGCCTCAGACACCACCATCCAACACTGACTCAGACACCACCACCCAACACTGCCTCAGACACCACCACCCAACACTATCTCAGACACCATCACCCGTCCACTGCCTCAGACAGCACCACCCAACGCTGCCTCGGACACCATCACCCAACACTGCCTCAGACACCACCACCCAACACTGCCTCAGACACCACCACCCAACACTACATCAGACATCACCACCCAACACTGCCTCAGACACATCCACCCAACACTTCCTCAGAAACAAACACTGCCTCAGACACCACAACCCAACCACTGCCTCAGACACCACCACCCAACCACTGCCTCAGACACCACCACCCAACCACTGCTTCAGACACCACCACCCAACCACTGCCTCAGACACCACCACCTAACCCTGCCTCAGACACCACCACCCAACACTGCCTCAGACACCACCACCCAACACTATCTCAGACACCATCACCCGTCCACTGCCTCAGACACCACCACCCAACACTATCTCAGACACCACCACCCATCCACTGCCTCAGACACCTCCACCCAACACTGCCTCAGACACTACAACCTAACACTGACAGACACCACCACCCAAGCACTGCCTCAGACACCACCACCCAACTAAAGCCTCAGACACCACCACCCAACTAAAGCCTCAGACACCACCACCCAACACTGCCTCTGACACCACCACCCAACACTGCCTCAGACACCACCACCCAACACTTCCTCATAAACCACTACCCAACACTGCCTCAGACACCACCACCCAACACTGCCTCAGACACCACTACCCAACACTGCCTCAGACACCACCACCCAACACTGCCGCAGACTCCACCACCCAACACTGCCTCAGACACCACTACCCAACACTGCCTCAGTCACCACCACCCAACACTGCCGCAGACTCCACCACCCAACACTGCCTCAGACTCCACCACCCAACACTGCCTCAGACACCACTACCCAACACTGCCTCAGTCACCACCACCCAACACTGCCGCAGACTCCACCACCCAACACTGACTCAGACAACACCACCCACCACTGCCACAGCCACCACCACCCAACACTGCCTCAGACACCACCACACAACCATTGCCTCAGACACCACCACACAACCATTGCCTCAGACACCACCACACAACCATTGCCTCAGACACCACCACCCAACACTGCCTCAGACACCACCACCCAACACTGCATCAGACACAACCACCCAACACTGACTCAGACACCACCACCCAACCACTGCCTCAGACACCACCACCCAACCACTGCCTGAGACACCACCACCCAACCACTGCCTCAGACACCACCACCCAACCCTGCCTTAGACACCACCACCCAACACTGCATCAGACACCACCACCCAACACTGCCTCAGACACCACCAACCAACACTGCCTTAGACACCACCACCCAACAGTGCCTCAGACACCACCACCAAACACTACCTCAGACACCACCACCCAACACTTCCTCAGACACATCCACCCAACACTGCCTCAGACACATCCACCCAACGGCGGCAGCAGCGGCGGCGGCGGCGGCGGCGGCGGCGGCAGCAGCAGCAGCAGCGGCGGCGGCGGCGGCGGCAGCGGCGGCAGCAGCGGCAGCAGCAGCAGCAGTAGCAGCAGCAGCAGCAGCAGCAGCAGCAGCGGCGGTGGCAGCGACGTCGTCAGTCAACTCAGGGATGACAACAGTGATAGTGACACAGAAACATTAACTGAAAAAGGAAATCGACCTGCATCAGAATATTTTAAAATGATTCATGACCTTAAGGAACGCGCTCAAGCCAAGTACGAGAATGAAAAGGATAATATTCTGCGTGACAGTAATTATGCCATACGACTTACAGAGAGCATTCACTCGCGGACCATCCCGAGTTCCTCAGTGATCAAGAATCTAATGATGTCACCAGATGTTCCTGACGACACCAAACGCCAGGTTGGTGTGGCTCTTTACGTCGTAGAGTCACTTATTGACGCATTGTGTAAATGGGACAAGGACAACACTGGGACCACCAGTCCCAGGGAGGAACAACACCAAGACGATGGCTGCTGTTGACACAAGGACCATTAGGTTTCTCAGTTGGAACATTCGTAGCATCAACAAAAGACTGAATGACCTAATTGCATATGTTACCAGTAACAACATAGATATAATTGCTTTACAGGAGCCCTACACGTCCAACATGATAAACAAAACCCCACCAAAGATCAGAGGGTATGCATCCTATAATAACAGTAACGCCACAGGCCTATTAACTTACGTCAGAAGTGATTTACCGCACATTCTTGTGAGCACGTCACACAATGTACACACACAGTACCATCACTTTCATGTACAAACTACAGCAGGCCACTTTTCATTCCTCAACGTATATGCCAGAAGCCAGAAACGCAATGTAACATTGTTCCCAGATCTAGACAATCATGGGACAATATACATGGGAGATTTTAATGCTAGACATATTACGCTGGGAGACAGTACTAACAACGATAATGGATGCAAATTTATCAAATATGTTTATGACAACAGATTAACCGTGTATACTACGGATACCCAAACTCATTTATTGGGAGGCAGACTTGATTATGTAATGGGTAGAAACCTTGTGCAAGATAGGATGGAATGTTCGTTGGTAAATCACTTAGTTAGTGATCACTATGCAGTTTCTGCTTCCTATGAGGTACAGTGTGATGTACCTAATAGACATCAGAGACGGAAAATGAATATTCCATATGGCTTGCATGACCACTTTATTAATTGTATATCAAAATGGTATCAAGATTACACAATAACGAATGTACAAGCCTTCTCCAGAGATCTCGTTGATACGATTACTACCTACTACGACACATGGGTGTGTTGGGGAACAGGTCGTAAGCCTAGCAGAAGTGGGCAACACCTACCACCACCCAAGTGGGTCCTTGACCCCGTATTTGTTAAAGAACATGAACGAGTAAAGCAACTTGGAGATACGTACAAACGAACCAAAGCACAAGGTGACTTGCATGCATTTCTAGTTGCAAATAGAGAGGTGAGAGACATGAGCAACGTCATACGTAATAAACATTGGGAAGAGTTCCTACAAAGTATAAATGAGCAAACAACACTTGTTGAAGTTTGGGAAAAGATACGAAAAATCTCTAGAAGCAGCCCAACCAAACCGCTGCACCACAGCCCACTAGAACAAGCAAACATCCTCCTTGATCAATGGGCACTAACATCGAGCTACGACTCACTCCCAATTAACATACAGCACAAACTTGATGACACACGCCCCAACAGACAACGAACCATCAATCTCGCCTGTACAGCTATCGACGTGTCGGACCTTAATGATGTAACTGAATGGGAATTAAATCATGCACTAAAGATGGGAAAATCAACTGCTCCTGGAGAGGATGGTATTACTTACAGTCTACTGAGATTAGTCTCACACGTACCAGGTAATCCACTCTTAGTGTTGTACAGAATGAGTTTACGTGAAGGAGTATTACCTGATGCTTGGACAAAGAGTGTCATTGTTCCTATCCCCAAACCACACTCAGATAATTATAGGACCCATATCTTTAACATCGTGTGTTTGTAAAGTGCTTGAACGTATTGTTCTTAACCGACTCATGTATCGTATACAGGGGCACCTGTCACCCCAACTGTTTGGATTTATGCCTGGGCTCAGTACACAACACTGTTTTGCTGAGTACTTCGCACATATTGAAGCTTCCCCCCAAACAGTCTTCATCGACCTAGCAGCAGCTTTTGATACAGCAAACAGAGAAATCATACTGGAACAGCTTGCCGAGCTGGGAATACAAGGAAAATTACTGAAATGGATAAAGGGCTATTTGTCTAATCGAACAGCATATGTTTTGTTTAATGGTGTTAAAAGCACAGAGAGCAAACACTTTGAACTGGGAACTCCACAAGGAGGGGTCCTCAGTCCCTTATTGTTCAACGTTCTGATGCATAAACTTATTAAAGATCTTCCAACTAATAATGAAGACACTGTCATTTGTTATGCTGATGATATATGTTTACAGGCTGCCACCGAGCCTAGAATGCAAGTTCTGCTCGACGCTTTTGCTACTAGAGCTGAGGAATGTGGCCTCCTTATCTCTGTACAGAAAACTCGTGCCCTCATTCCATGTGGTATTCCATCACCCAATTATCATATAGATGGGCGAGCACTTGAGAACTGCGAGTCTTACAGATACCTTGGTGTCCCCATTAACGACCCTGGGTACCTTTCTTCTCTCAAGAGGAGACTTTGGGAGAGATTAAAGCCCTTGCGGGTCCTTGTTGGTGTCAATCATGGGCTTAACGTGAGACTTGCTAGAATGTTTTATGTATCATTTATACGCTCTGTGATTGACTACAATGCTCTACATCTCACACTGTATACTGACAAAGAGCTGAAATCTCTTGAAACCTTGCAAAATGAAGCTATGCGTCTCATCCTTGGGGCTCCAAAGTCCACGAGAATAGTTAACATGAGAGCAGAGTTAAAATTACCTACCATAAGTGAGAGAATCTTGTCTATTAGCACAGTTTTCGGCGTGAAGGCATTGAGTAGATCTAGACAACACATGAAGTTTCAAGCTAAACTTTCTAATATGCTACACTCACCTGAGGTCTATAGAAGAAGAACGAAATCTGATTATGTATATTGGTTCTACAAGGTAGCCAACTCCATCAAAATATTAAATATGTACCCAACTCGACTAATGATTAATCAGCCAATTACTCCATGGGATAACTGGGATCTATCAGTTGATTTTGTAAATGCGCCCAAGAAAGATAGCGTGCACACTACATTGTTAAAACAGTTAACACTGAAAAGCATCACTGAAAGTACTCAGAGTGTGGGTAACGATGTTTATCAGTGCTATACCGACGGCTCTGTAGAAGAAGGTGGACGATGTACCGGATGTGCATGTAACATATTTGAACAATCTTCTCTCGTACATACAGCAATGAAGCGCGTCAATGACTGGGCAAGTACAACTCAAACCGAACTTGCAGGCATATACCTTGCCACTGAATTTTTAAAAGACAAAGGCAGTGGACTTATATACTGTGACTCGCAGAGTGCACTCCTGGCATTGAACGCACATAGTAGTGACACCCAGAAAATAGTCAGTGATATTCGAATGAATGTTTTAGCTGCCAAAGAAAACAGATTTGAGATTAAATTCCTATGGATACCATCACATGTTGGCATCTCAAGGCATGACACTGTTGATATGCTTGCTAAGTCAGCCTGCAGAAAACCAGTGGTAGAAATTGATATGGGTGTTTCATTAGCAGTGACAAAGAGAATACTTAAACAAATATCTAATGAAAATCTCACAGACCTAACAAATTCTCAAAGACCTGAAAGTTGTAGCATTAAATATTATGATAGATATCGTG
Source organism: Procambarus clarkii (assembly GCF_040958095.1). NCBI lineage: Eukaryota > Metazoa > Arthropoda > Malacostraca > Decapoda > Cambaridae > Procambarus > Procambarus clarkii. Next base: position 52,473,893 of record NC_091155.1, read on the forward strand.
AGGAGACATTCACATATGGGACTAATAGAACAAGAACCCGGCAATGTGATGTTATAGTGGCCAGAATACGCCTGGGATATAGACGTATCTGGCAGCTTTCTCAAAACCCAAATGTCGAGTACACAATGTGTCAACTTTGTGAAAGAGAAAACATGCACTCTCTTGAACATTATATTGTAGAATGTCCCATACTGACTGACTTTCGCCCTCCTGGGCTAAGGTATGCTGAACTCTGTAGTTACTATATGAGTACTGGAACACTTGATGATATATTGGACTTGTATCCAAAATTGACCATGTAATGTATCAATCATACAATGTATGTATGTGATGTAACTATATAACCTGAGCTTGTAAAAGCACCTTCATCACCTTCAGTGTTTAAGTGCTTAATTGCACACTAGTTTCTTTATCAGCTACCTCACCCTGTCAGGGTAAATGAGACAAATGTATGTGAATGCATGTATGTGTGTATATATGTATGTGTATGTGTGTGTGTGTATGTATATGTATGGGTATAAAGCATATATGGAAGCTGATCAGAATTACATTTCACCTTTGTGAATGTACATTAATGACACTATGTAAAAGACACATCTAATACTTTATGTAGGGCGTACGTAAATCTGTGTATCTTTGTATTTACGTATGTAGGTTAGCTTAGCATTTTAAAAGCACCGAATCACCTTCTGTGGTTGAGTGTTCAATAAACCCTTGAACTGTATGTTTAACACTTCTCTAACCCTGTCCATGGAGGACAGAAGAAAATGTATATATGCTGGTTAGCATTGTAAATGTGTGGCCACGTCTGTGGTAGAAAATAATAAAAAAAAAAAAAAAAAAAAAAAACTGCCTCAGACACCACCACCCAACACTGCCTCAGACACCACCACCACCCAACACTGTCTCAGACACCACCACCCAACACTGCCTCAGGCAACCCCACCCAACATTGCCTCAGACACCACCACCCAACATTGCCTCAGACACCACCACCCAACACTGCCTCAGACAACACCACCCAACACTGCCTCAGACAACACCACCCAAAATTGCCTCAGACACCACCACCCAACCACTGCCTCAGACACCACCACCCAACCACTGCCTCAGACACCACCACCCAACCACTGCCTCAGACACCACCCATCAACTAATGCCTCAGACACCACCACCCAACACTGCCTCAGACACATCCACCAACCAACACTGCCTCAGACACCACCACCTAACACTGCCTCAGACACCACCACCCAACACTGCCTCAGACACCACCACCCAACACTGTCTCAGACACCACCACCCAACACTGCCTCAGACACTACCACCCAACAGTGCCTCAGACACCACCACCCAACACTGCCTCAGACACTAAAACCCAACACTGCCTCAGACACCACCACCCAACCACTGCCTCAGACACCACCAATCAACTAATGCCTCAGACACCACCACCCAACACTGCCTCAGACGCAACCACCAACCAACACTGCCTCAGACACCACCAGACAACCACTGCCTCAGACACCACCACCCAACACTGCCTCAGACACCACCACCCAACACTGCCTCAGACACCACCACCCAACATTGCCTCAGACACCACCACCCAACACTGCCTCAGACACCACCACCCAACACTACATCAGACACCACCACCCAACACTGCCTCACACACCACCACCCAACATTGCCTCAGACACCACCACCCAACATTGCCTCAGACACCACCACCCAACCACTGCCACAGACACCACCACCCAACACTGCCTCAGACACCATCACCCAACAATTTCTCATATACCACCACACAACCACCGCCTCAAACACTACCACCCAACACTGCCTCAGACACCACCACCCAACACTGCCTCAGACACCACCACCCAACACTGCCTCAGACACCACCACCCAACACTGCCTCAGACACCACCACCCAACACTGCCTCACATTCCACCACCCAACACTGCCTCAGACACCACCACCCAACACTGCCTCAGACACCACCACCCAACACTGCCTCAGACACCACCACCCAACACTGCCTCAGACACCACCACCCAACACTGCCTCAGACACCACCTCCCAACACTCCCTCAGACACCACCACCCAACACTCCCTCAGACACCACCACCCAACATTACCTCAGACACCACCACCCAACACTGCCTCAGACACCACCACCCAACACTGCCTCAGACACCAAAACCCAACACTACATCAGACCCCACCACCCAACACTGCCTCAGACACCACCACCCAACACTGCCTCAGACATCACCTCCCAACACTGCCACAGTCACCACCACACAACACTGCCTCAGACACTACCACCCATCCACTGCCTCAGACACCACCACCCAACACTGCCTCAGACACTACAACACAACACTGCCTCAGACACCACCGCTAAACCACTGTCTCAGACACCACCACCCAACTAAAGCCTCAGACACCACCACCCAACACTGCCTCTGACACAACCACCAACCAACACTGCCTTAGACACCACCACCCAACACATCCTCATAAGCCACTACCCAACACTGCCTCAGATACCACCGCCCAACCACTGCCTCAGACACCACCACACAACTAAAGCATCAGACACCACCACCCAACACGGCCTCTGACACAACCACCCAACACTGCCTCTAACACAACCACCACCCAACACTGCCGCAGACTCCACCACCCAACACTGCCTCAGACAACACCACCCACCACTGCCCCAACCACCACCACCCAACACTGCCTCAGACACCATCACCCACACTGCCTCAGACACAACCACCCAACACTGCCTCAAACACCACCACTACACAATACATCAGACACAACAACCCAACACTGCCTCAGATACCACCACCCAAAACTATCTCAGACACCACCACCCAACACTGCCTCAGACACCACCATCCATCCTTTGCCTCAGACACCACCACCCAACACTGCCTCAGACACCACCACCCATCCAGTGCCTCAGACACCACCACATAACACTGACTCAGACACCACCACCGAAACCTGCCTCAGACACCACCACCCAACACTGCCTCAGAAACCACCACCCAACACTGCCTCAGACACTAACACCCAACACTGCCTCAGACACCACCACCCAACACTGCCTCAGACACCACCACCCAACACTGCCTCAGACACCACCACCCAACACTGCCTCAGACACTAACACCCAACACTGCCTCAGACACCACCACCCATCTCCAGCCTCAGACACTACCACCCAACACTGCCTCAGACACCACCACCCTACATTGCCTCAGACACCACCACCCAACACTGCCTCAGACACCACCACCCAACACTGGCTCAGACACCACCACCCAACACTGCCTCAGACACCACCACCCAACACTGGCTCAGACACCACCACCCAACACTGCCTCAGACACCACCACCCAACACTGCCTCAGACACCACCACCCAACACTGCCTCAGACACCACCACCCAACACTGCCTCAGACACCACCACCCAACACTGCCTCAGACACCACCACCCAACACTGCCTCAGACACCACCACCCAACACTGCCTCAGACACCACCACCCAACACTGCCTCAGAAACCACCACCCAACACTCCCTCAGACAACACCACCCAACATTGCCTCAGACTCCACCACCCAACACTGCCTCAGACACCTCCACCCAACCCTGCCTCAGACAACACCACCCAACACTGCCTCAGACAACACCACCCAAAATAGCCTCAGACACCACCACCCAACCACTGCCTCAGACACCACCACCCAACACTGCCTCAGACACCACCACCCAACACTGTCTCAGACACCACCACCCAACACTGCCTCAGACACTACCACCCAACAGTGCCTCAGACACCACCACCCAACACTGCCTCAGACACTAAAACCCAACACTGCCTCAGACACCACCACCCAACCACTGCCTCAGACACCACCAATCAACTAATGCCTCAGACACCACCACCCAACACTGCCTCAGACGCAACCACCAACCAACACTGCCTCAGACACCACCAGACAACCACTGCCTCAGACACCACCACCCAACACTGCCTCAGACACCACCACCCAACACTGCCTCAGACACCACCACCCAACATTGCCTCAGACACCACCACCCAACACTGCCTCAGACACCACCACCCAACACTACATCAGACACCACCACCCAACACTGCCTCACACACCACCACCCAACATTGCCTCAGACACCACCACCCAACATTGCCTCAGACACCACCACCCAACCACTGCCACAGACACCACCACCCAACACTGCCTCAGACACCATCACCCAACAATTTCTCATATACCACCACACAACCACCGCCTCAAACACTACCACCCAACACTGCCTCAGACACCACCACCCAACACTGCCTCAGACACCACCACCCAACACTGCCTCAGACACCACCACCCAACACTGCCTCAGACACCACCACCCAACACTGCCTCACATTCCACCACCCAACACTGCCTCAGACACCACCACCCAACACTGCCTCAGACACCACCACCCAACACTGCCTCAGACACCACCACCCAACACTGCCTCAGACACCACCACCCAACACTGCCTCAGACACCACCTCCCAACACTCCCTCAGACACCACCACCCAACACTCCCTCAGACACCACCACCCAACATTACCTCAGACACCACCACCCAACACTGCCTCAGACACCACCACCCAACACTGCCTCAGACACCAAAACCCAACACTACATCAGACCCCACCACCCAACACTGCCTCAGACACCACCACTCAACACTGCCTCAGACATCACCTCCCAACACTGCCACAGTCACCACCACACAACACTGCCTCAGACACTACCACCCATCCACTGCCTCAGACACCACCACCCAACACTGCCTCAGACACTACAACCCAACACTGCCTCAGACACCACCGCTAAACCACTGTCTCAGACACCACCACCCAACTAAAGCCTCAGACACCACCACCCAACACTGCCTCTGACACAACCACCAACCAACACTGCCTTAGACACCACCACCCAACACATCCTCATAAGCCACTACCCAACACTGCCTCAGATACCACCGCCCAACCACTGCCTCAGACACCACCACACAACTAAAGCATCAGACACCACCACCCAACACTGCCTCTGACACAACCACCCAACACTGCCTCTAACACAACCACCACCCAACACTGCCGCAGACTCCACCACCCAACACTGCCTCAGACAACACCACCCACCACTGCCCCAACCACCACCACCCAACACTGCCTCAGACACCATCACCCACACTGCCTCAGACACAACCACCCAACACTGCCTCAAACACCACCACTACACAATACATCAGACACAACAACCCAACACTGCCTCAGATACCACCACCCAAAACTATCTCAGACACCACCACCCAACACTGCCTCAGACACCACCATCCATCCTTTGCCTCAGACACCACCACCCAACACTGCCTCAGACACCACCACCCATCCAGTGCCTCAGACACCACCACATAACACTGACTCAGACACCACCACCGAAACCTGCCTCAGACACCACCACCCAACACTGCCTCAGAAACCACCACCCAACACTGCCTCAGACACTAACACCCAACACTGCCTCAGACACCACCACCCAACACTGCCTCAGACACCACCACCCAACACTGCCTCAGACACCACCACCCAACACTGCCTCAGACACCACCACCCAACACTGCCTCAGACACTAACACCCAACACTGCCTCAGACACCACCACCCATCTCCAGCCTCAGACACTACCACCCAACACTGCCTCAGACACCACCACCCTACATTGCCTCAGACACCACCACCCAACACTGCCTCAGACACCACCACCCAACACTGGCTCAGACACCACCACCCAACACTGCCTCAGACACAACCACCCAACACTGCCTCTAACACAACCACCACCCAACACTGCCGCAGACTCCACCACCCAACACTGCCTCAGACAACACCACCCACCACTGCCCCAACCACCACCACCCAACACTGCCTCAGACACCATCACCCACACTGCCTCAGACACAACCACCCAACACTGCCTCAAACACCACCACTACACAATACATCAGACACAACAACCCAACACTGCCTCAGATACCACCACCCAAAACTATCTCAGACACCACCACCCAACACTGCCTCAGACACCACCATCCATCCTTTGCCTCAGACACCACCACCCAACACTGCCTCAGACACCACCACCCATCCAGTGCCTCAGACACCACCACATAACACTGACTCAGACACCACCACCGAAACCTGCCTCAGACACCACCACCCAACACTGCCTCAGAAACCACCACCCAACACTGCCTCAGACACTAACACCCAACACTGCCTCAGACACCACCACCCAACACTGCCTCAGACACCACCACCCAACACTGCCTCAGACACCACCACCCAACACTGCCTCAGACACTAACACCCAACACTGCCTCAGACACCACCACCCATCTCCAGCCTCAGACACTACCACCCAACACTGCCTCAGACACCACCACCCTACATTGCCTCAGACACCACCACCCAACACTGCCTCAGACACCACCACCCAACACTGGCTCAGACACCACCACCCAACACTGGCTCAGACACCACCACCCAACACTGGCTCAGACACCACCACCCAACACTGCCTCAGACACCACCACCCAACACTGCCTCAGACACCACCACCCAACACTGCCTCAGACACCACCACCCAACACTGCCTCAGACACCACCACCCAACACTGCCTCAGACACCACCACCCAACACTGCCTCAGAAACCACCACCCAACACTCCCTCAGACAACACCACCCAACATTGCCTCAGACTCCACCACCCAACACTGCCTCAGACACCTCCACCCAACCCTGCCTCAGACAACACCACCCAACACTGCCTCAGACAACACCACCCAAAATAGCCTCAGACACCACCACCCAACCACTGCCTCAGACACCTCCACCCAACACTGCCTCAGACACCACCACCCAACCACTGCCTCAGACACCTCCACCCAACACTGCCTTGGACACCACCACCTAACACTTCCTCAGACACCACAACCCAACACTGCCTCAGACGCAACCTCAACCAACACTGCCTTAGACACTACCACCCAACACTGCCTCAGACACCACCACCCAACACTAATTCAGATACCACCACCTAAAACTACCTCAGACACCACCACCCAACACTATCTCAGACTCCACCACCCATCCACTGCCTCAGACACCACCACGCAACACTGCCTCAGACACCACCATCCAACACAATCTCAGAAACCACCACCCAACATTGCCTCAGACACCACCAACAAACACTGACTCAGACAACACCACCCAAAATTGCCTCAGACACCACCACCCAACACTGCCTCAGACACCACCACCCAACACTGCCTCAGACACTAAAACCCAACACTGCCTCAGACACCACCACCCAACCACTGCCTCAGACACCACCAATCAACTAATGCCTCAGACACCACCACCCAACACTGCCTCAGACACCACCACCCAACACTGCCTCAGACACCACCACCCAACACTGCCTCAGACACCACCACCCAACACTGCCTCAGACGCAACCTCCAACCAACACTTCCTCAGACACCACCACCCAACAATTCCTCATATACCACTACCCAACACTGCCTCAGACACAACCACCCAACACTGCCTCACACACCACTACCCAACACTACATCAGACACCACCACCAATCCACTGCCTCAGACACCACCACCCAACACTACATCAGACACCACCACCCAACACTGCCTCAGACACCACCACCCAACCACTGCCACAGACACCACCAACCAACACTACATCAGACACAACCACACAACCACTGCCTCAGACACCACCACCCAACACTGCCTCAGACACCACTACCCATCCACTGCCCCAGACACCACCAACCAACACATCAGACACAACCACACAACCACTGCCTCAGACACCACCACCCAACCACTGCCACAGACACCACCACCCAACAGTGCCTCAGACACAATCTCCCAACACTGCCTCAGACACCACCATCCAACACTGCGCCAGACACCACCACCCAACACTGCCTCAGACACCACCACAAAAGACTGCAACAGACACCACCACCCAACACTATCACAGACACCACCACCCAACACTATCTCAGACACAACCACACAACCATTGCCTCAGACACAACCACCCAACCACTGCCACAGACACCACCACACACCCACTGCCTCAGACACCACCACCCAACAATATTTCAGACACCACCACCCAACACCGCCTCAGACATCACCACCCAACACCGCCTCAGACACCACCCCCCAACACTGCCTAAGACACCACCACCCAACACTGCCTCAGGCACTACCACCCAACACTTCCTCAGACACCACCACCCAACACTGCCTAAGACACCACCACCCAACACTTCCTCAGACACCACAACCCAACAATATTTCAGACACTACCACCCAACACTGCCTCAGACACCACCACCCAACACTGCCTCAGGCACTACCTCCCAACACTTACTCAGACACCACCACCCAACACTGCCACAGTCAACACCACCCAATACTGCCACAGATACCACCACCCAACACTGCCACAGATACCACCATCCAACACTGCCTCAGACACCACCACCCAACACTGCCTGAGACACCACCTCCCAACACTGCCTCAGACACCACCACCCAACACTTCCTCAGACACCACCACCCAACACTGCCTCAGACACCACCACCCAACACAGCCTCAGACACCACCACCCAAAACTACATCAGACACCACCACCCAAAACTACATCAGACACCACCACCCATCCACTGCCTCAGACACCACCACCCAACACTACATCAGACACCACCACCCATCCACTGCCTCAGACACCACCACCCAACACTGCCTCAGACACCACCACCCAACACTGCCTCAGACACCACCACCCAACACTGACTCAGACACCACCACCCAACACTGACTCAGACACCACCACCCAACACTGACTCAGACACCACCACCCAACCACTGCCTCAGACACCACCACCCAACCACTGCCTCAGACACAATCACCCATCCACTGTCTCAGACACGACCACCCAACACTGCCTCAGACACCACCACCCAACACTGTCTCAGATACCACCACCCAAAACTGCCTCAGACACATCTACCAACCAACATACCAACCAACACTGCCTCATAAACCCCTACCCAACACTGCCTCAGACACCACCACCCAACACTGCCCCAGACACCACCACCCAACACTGCCCCAGACACCACCACCCAACACTGCACCAGACACCACCACAAAACACTGCCTCAGGCACCACCACCCAACACTGCCTCAGACACCACCACCCAACACTGCCTCAGATACCACCACCCAACACTGCCTCAGACACCACCACCCATCACTCCCTCAGACTCCACCACCCATCACTCCCTCAGACTCCACCACCCAACACTGCCTCAGACATCACCACCCAACAATTCCTTATATACCACTATCCAACACTGCCTCAGACACAACCACCCAACACTCCCTCAGACACCACCACCCAATACTACATCAGACACCACCACACTTCCACTGCCTCAGACACCACCACCCAACACTACATCAGACACCACCCAACACTGCCTTAGACACCACCACCCAACACTGCCTCAGACACCACCACACAACCACTGCCACAGACACCACCACCCAACACTGCATCAGACACCACCACCCAACACTGCCTCAGACACCACCACACAACCACTGCCACAGACACCACCACCCAACACTATCTCAGACACCACCACTGCCACAGACACCACCACCCAACACTATCTCAGACACCACCACCCAACAGTATCTCAGACACAACCACACAACCATTGCCTCAGACACAATCACCCAACCACTGCCACAACCACAACCACCCAACACTATCTCAGACACCAACACACAACCACTGCCTCAGACACCACCATCCAACACTGCCTCAGACAGCACTACCCATCACTTCCACAGACACCACAACCCAACACTATTTCAGACACTCCCACCCAACACCGCCTCAGACACCACCACCCAACACTGCCTCAGACACCACCACCCCACACTGCCTCAGACACCAAAACCCAACACTATATCAGACCCCACCACCCAACACTGCCTCAGACACCATCACCCAACACTGCCTCAGACATCACCTCCCAACACTGCCACAGTCACCACCACACAACACTGCCTCAGACACTACTACCCATCCACTGCCTCAGACACCACCACCCAACACTGCCTCAGACACTACAACCCAACACTGCCTCAGACACCACCGCCCAACCACTGCCTCAGACACCACCACCCAACTAAAGCCTCAGACACCACCACCCAACACTGCCTCTGACACAACCACCCAACACTGCCTCTGACACAACCACCAACCAACACTGCCTTAGACACCACCACCCAACACTGCCGCAGACTCCACCACCCAACACTGCCTCAGACACCACCACCCAACACTAATCCAGATACCACCACCTAAAACTACCTCAGACACTACCACCCAACACTATCTCAGACTCCACCACCCATCCACTGCCTCAGACACCACCACGCAACACTGCCTCAGACACCACCATCCAACACAATCTCAGAAACCACCACCCAACATTGCCTCAGACAACACCACCCAACACTGCCTCAGACACCACCACCCAACACTGCCTCAGACACTAAAACCCAACACTGCCTCAGACACCACCACCCAACCACTGCCTCAGACACCACCACCCAACACTGCCTCAGACACTAAAACCCAACACTGCCTCAGACACCACCACCCAACACAGCCTCAGACAATACCACCCAAAACTACATCAGACACCACCACCCAAAACTACATCAGACACCACCACCCATCCACTGCCTCAGACACCACCACCCAACTCTACATCAGACACCACCACCACCCAACACTACCTCAGACACCACCACCCAACACTGCCACAGACACATCCACGCAACACTTCCTCAGACACCACCACCCAACACTGCCTCAGACACATCCACGCAACACTGCCTCAGACACCACCACCCAACACTGCCTCAGACACATCCACGCAACACTGCCTCAGACACCACTACCCAACACTACCTCAGACACCACCACCCAACACTGCCTCAGACATCACCACCCAACACTGCCTCAGACACCACCACCCAACACTGCCTCAGACATCACCACCCAACACTGCGTCAGACATCACCACCCAACACTGACTCAGACATCACCACCCAACACTGCCTCAGACACCACAACCCAACCACTGCCTTAGACATCACCACCCAATTACTGCCTCAGACGCCACCACCCAACACTGTCTCAGACACCACCACCCATCAACTGCCTCAGACACCACCACCCAACACTGCCTCAGACACATCCACGCAAAACTTCCTCAGACACCACCACCCAACACTGCCTCAGACATCACCACCCAACACTGCCTCAGACATCACCACCCAACACTGCCTCAGACATCACCACCCAACACTGCCTCAGACATCACCACCCAACACTGCCTCAGACACCACAACCCAACCACTGCCTTAGACATCACCACCCAATTACTGCCTCAGACGCCACCACCCAACACTGTCTCAGACACCACCACCCATCAACTGCCTCAGACGCCACCACCCAACACTGTCTCAGACACCACCACCCATCAACTGCCTCAGACACCACCACCCATCAACTGCCTCAGACACTACCACCCATCAACTGCCTCAGACACCACCACCCATCCACTGCCTCAGACACCACCACCCAACCACTGCCTCAGACACCACCATCCAACACTGACTCAGACACCACCACTCAACACTGCCTCAGACACGACCACCCAACACTATCTCAGACACCATCACCCGTCCACTGCCTCAGACAGCACCACCCAACGCTGCCTCAGACACCATCACCCAACACTGCCTCAGACACCACCACCCAACACTGCCTCAGACACATCCACCCAACACTTCCTCAGACACCACCACCCAACACTACATCAGACATCACCACCCAACACTGCCTCAGACACATCCACGCAACACTGCCTCAGACACCACCACCCAACACTGCCTCAGACACATCCACGCAATACTGCCTCAGACACCACCACCCAACACTACCTCAGACACCACCACCCAACACTGCCTCAGACATCACCACCCAACACTGCCTCAGACACCACCACCCAACACTGCCTCAGACACATCCACGCAACACTTCCTCAGACACCACCACCCAACACTGCCTCAGACATCACCACCCAACACTGCCTCAGACATCACCACCCAACACTGCCTCAGACATCACCACCCAACACTGCCTCAGACACCACAACCCAACCACTGCCTTAGACATCACCACCCAATTACTGCCTCAGACGCCACCACCCAACACTGTCTCAGACACCACCACTCATCAACTGCCTCAGACACCACCACCCAACACTGCCTCAGACACATCCACGCAACACTTCCTCAGACACCACCACCCAACACTGCCTCAGACATCACCACCCAACACTGCCTCAGACATCACCACCCAACACTGCCTCAGACATCACCACCCAACACTGCCTCAGACATCACCACCCAACACTGCCTCAGACACCACAACCCAACCACTGCCTTAGACATCACCACCCAATTACTGCCTCAGACGCCACCACCCAACACTGTCTCAGACACCACCACCCATCAACAGCCTCAGACGCCACCACCCAACACTGTCTCAGACACCACCACCCATCAACTGCCTCAGACACCACCACCCATCAACTGCCTCAGACACCACCACCCATCAACTGCCTCAGACACCACCACCCATCCACTGCCTCAGCCACCACCACCCAACCACTGCCTCAGACACCACCATCCAACACTGACTCAGACACCACCACTCAACACTGCCTCAGACACCACCACCCAACACTGCCTCAGACACCACCACCCAACACTACATCAGACATCACCACCCAACACTGCCTCAGACACATCCACCCAACACTTCCTCAGACACCAACACTGCCTCAGACACCACAACCCAACCACTGCCTCAGACACCACCACCCAACCACTGCCTCAGACACCACCACCCAACCACTGCTTCAGACACCACCACCCAACCACTGCCTCAGACACCACCACCTAACCCTGCCTCAGACACCACCACCCAACACTGCCTCAGACACCACCACCCAACACTATCTCAGACACCATCACCCGTCCACTGCCTCAGACACCACCACCCAACACTATCTCAGACACCACCCATCCACTGCCTCAGACACCTTCACCCAACACTGCCTCAGACACTACAACCCAACACTGACAGACACCACCACCCAAGCACTGCCTCAGACACCACCACCCAAGCACTGCCTCAGACACCACCACCCAACTAAAGCCTCAGACACCACCACCCAACTAAAGCCTCAGACACCACCACCCATCAACTGCCTCAGACACCACCACCCATCCACTGCCTCAGACACCACCACCCAACCACTGAATCAGACACCACCATCCAACACTGACTCAGACACCACCACTCAACACTGCCTCAGACACCACCACCCAACACTATCTCAGACACCATCACCCGTCCACTGCCTCAGACAGCACCACCCAACGCTGCCTCAGACACCATCACCCAACACTGCCTCAGACACCACCACCCAACACTGCCTCAGACACATCCACCCAACACTTCCTCAGACACCACCACCCAACACTACATCAGACATCACCACCCAACACTGCCTCAGACACATCCACGCAACACTGCCTCATACACCACCACCCAACACTAATCCAGATACCACCACCTAAAACTACCTCAGACACTACCACCCAACACTATCTCAGACTCCACCACCCATCCACTGCCTCAGACACCACCACGCAACACTGCCTCAGACACCACCATCCAACACAATCTCAGAAACCACCACCCAACATTGCCTCAGACAACACCACCCAACACTGCCTCAGACACCACCACCCAACACTGCCTCAGACACTAAAACCCAACACTGCCTCAGACACCACCACCCAACCACTGCCTCAGACACCACCACCCAACACTGCCTCAGACACTAAAACCCAACACTGCCTCAGACACCACCACCCAACACAGCCTCAGACAATACCACCCAAAACTACATCAGACACCACCACCCAAAACTACATCAGACACCACCACCCATCCACTGCCTCAGACACCACCACCCAACTCTACATCAGACACCACCACCACCCAACACTACCTCAGACACCACCACCCAACACTGCCACAGACACATCCACGCAACACTTCCTCAGACACCACCACCCAACACTGCCTCAGACACATCCACGCAACACTGCCTCAGACACCACCACCCAACACTGCCTCAGACACATCCACGCAACACTGCCTCAGACACCACTACCCAACACTACCTCAGACACCACCACCCAACACTGCCTCAGACATCACCACCCAACACTGCCTCAGACACCACCACCCAACACTGCCTCAGACATCACCACCCAACACTGCGTCAGACATCACCACCCAACACTGACTCAGACATCACCACCCAACACTGCCTCAGACACCACAACCCAACCACTGCCTTAGACATCACCACCCAATTACTGCCTCAGACGCCACCACCCAACACTGTCTCAGACACCACCACCCATCAACTGCCTCAGACACCACCACCCAACACTGCCTCAGACACATCCACGCAAAACTTCCTCAGACACCACCACCCAACACTGCCTCAGACATCACCACCCAACACTGCCTCAGACATCACCACCCAACACTGCCTCAGACATCACCACCCAACACTGCCTCAGACATCACCACCCAACACTGCCTCAGACACCACAACCCAACCACTGCCTTAGACATCACCACCCAATTACTGCCTCAGACGCCACCACCCAACACTGTCTCAGACACCACCACCCATCAACTGCCTCAGACGCCACCACCCAACACTGTCTCAGACACCACCACCCATCAACTGCCTCAGACACCACCACCCATCAACTGCCTCAGACACTACCACCCATCAACTGCCTCAGACACCACCACCCATCCACTGCCTCAGACACCACCACCCAACCACTGCCTCAGACACCACCATCCAACACTGACTCAGACACCACCACTCAACACTGCCTCAGACACGACCACCCAACACTATCTCAGACACCATCACCCGTCCACTGCCTCAGACAGCACCACCCAACGCTGCCTCAGACACCATCACCCAACACTGCCTCAGACACCACCACCCAACACTGCCTCAGACACATCCACCCAACACTTCCTCAGACACCACCACCCAACACTACATCAGACATCACCACCCAACACTGCCTCAGACACATCCACGCAACACTGCCTCAGACACCACCACCCAACACTGCCTCAGACACATCCACGCAATACTGCCTCAGACACCACCACCCAACACTACCTCAGACACCACCACCCAACACTGCCTCAGACATCACCACCCAACACTGCCTCAGACACCACCACCCAACACTGCCTCAGACACATCCACGCAACACTTCCTCAGACACCACCACCCAACACTGCCTCAGACATCACCACCCAACACTGCCTCAGACATCACCACCCAACACTGCCTCAGACATCACCACCCAACACTGCCTCAGACACCACAACCCAACCACTGCCTTAGACATCACCACCCAATTACTGCCTCAGACGCCACCACCCAACACTGTCTCAGACACCACCACTCATCAACTGCCTCAGACACCACCACCCAACACTGCCTCAGACACATCCACGCAACACTTCCTCAGACACCACCACCCAACACTGCCTCAGACATCACCACCCAACACTGCCTCAGACATCACCACCCAACACTGCCTCAGACATCACCACCCAACACTGCCTCAGACATCACCACCCAACACTGCCTCAGACACCACAACCCAACCACTGCCTTAGACATCACCACCCAATTACTGCCTCAGACGCCACCACCCAACACTGTCTCAGACACCACCACCCATCAACAGCCTCAGACGCCACCACCCAACACTGTCTCAGACACCACCACCCATCAACTGCCTCAGACACCACCACCCATCAACTGCCTCAGACACCACCACCCATCAACTGCCTCAGACACCACCACCCATCCACTGCCTCAGCCACCACCACCCAACCACTGCCTCAGACACCACCATCCAACACTGACTCAGACACCACCACTCAACACTGCCTCAGACACCACCACCCAACACTGCCTCAGACACCACCACCCAACACTACATCAGACATCACCACCCAACACTGCCTCAGACACATCCACCCAACACTTCCTCAGACACCAACACTGCCTCAGACACCACAACCCAACCACTGCCTCAGACACCACCACCCAACCACTGCCTCAGACACCACCACCCAACCACTGCTTCAGACACCACCACCCAACCACTGCCTCAGACACCACCACCTAACCCTGCCTCAGACACCACCACCCAACACTGCCTCAGACACCACCACCCAACACTATCTCAGACACCATCACCCGTCCACTGCCTCAGACACCACCACCCAACACTATCTCAGACACCACCACCCATCCACTGCCTCAGACACCTTCACCCAACACTGCCTCAGACACTACAACCCAACACTGACAGACACCACCACCCAAGCACTGCCTCAGACACCACCACCCAAGCACTGCCTCAGACACCACCACCCAACTAAAGCCTCAGACACCACCACCCAACTAAAGCCTCAGACACCACCACCCATCAACTGCCTCAGACACCACCACCCATCCACTGCCTCAGACACCACCACCCAACCACTGAATCAGACACCACCATCCAACACTGACTCAGACACCACCACTCAACACTGCCTCAGACACCACCACCCAACACTATCTCAGACACCATCACCCGTCCACTGCCTCAGACAGCACCACCCAACGCTGCCTCAGACACCATCACCCAACACTGCCTCAGACACCACCACCCAACACTGCCTCAGACACATCCACCCAACACTTCCTCAGACACCACCACCCAACACTACATCAGACATCACCACCCAACACTGCCTCAGACACATCCACGCAACACTGCCTCATACACCACCACCCAACACTGCCTCAGACACATCCACGCAATACTGCCTCAGACACCACCACCCAACACTACCTCAGACACCACCACCCAACACTGCCTCAGACATCACCACCCAACACTGCCTCAGACACCACCACCCAACACTGCCTCAGACACATCCACGCAACACTTCCTCAGACACCACCACCCAACACTGCCTCAGACATCACCACCCAACACTGCCTCAGACATCACCACCCAACACTGCCTCAGACATCACCACCCAACACTGCCTCAGACACCACAACCCAACCACTGCCTTAGACATCACCACCCAATTACTGCCTCAGACGCCACCACCCAACACTGTCTCAGACACCACCACCCATCAACTGCCTCAGACACCACCACCCAACACTGCCTCAGACACATCCACGCAACACTTCCTCAGACACCACCACCCAACACTGCCTCAGACATCACCACCCAACACTGCCTCAGACATCACCACCCAACACTGCCTCAGACATCACCACCCAACACTGCCTCAGACATCACCACCCAACACTGCCTCAGACACCACAACCCAACCACTGCCTTAGACATCACCACCCAATTACTGCCTCAGACGCCACCAACCAACACTGTCTCAGACACCACCACCCATCAACAGCCTCAGACGCCACCACCCAACACTGTCTCAGACACCACCACCCATCAACTGCCTCAGACACCACCACCCATCAACTGCCTCAGACACCACCACCCATCAACTGCCTCAGACACCGCCACCCAACCACTGCCTCAGACACCACTACCCAACAAAAGCCTCAGACACCACCACCCAACACTGCCGCAGACTCCACCACCCAACACTGACTCAGACAACACCACACACCACTGCCACAGCCACCACCACCCAACACTGCCTCAGTCACCACCACACAACCATTGCCTCAAACACCACCACCACACAATACATCAGACACCACCACCCAACACTGCATCAGACACAACCACCCAACACTGACTCAGACACAACCACCCAACACTGACTCAGACACAACCACCCAACCACTGCCTCAGACACCACCACCCAACCACTGCCTGAGACACCACCACCCAACCACTGCCTCAGACACCACCACCCAACCCTCCCTCAGACACCACCACCACCCAACACTGCCTCAGACACCACAACCCAACACTATCTCAGACACCATCACCCATCCACTGCCTCAGACACCACCAACCAACACTATCTCAGACACCACCACACATCCACTGCCTCAGACACAACCACCCAACACTGCCTCAGACACCACCACCCAAGCACTGTCTCAAACACCACCACACAACCACTGCCTCAGACACAAACACCCAACCACTGCCTCAGACACCACCACACAACCACTGCCTCAGACACCACCACCCAACACTGCCTCAGACACCACCGCACAACCACTGCCTCAGACACCACCACACAACCACTGCCTCAGACACCACCACACAACCACTGCCTCAGACACCACCACACAACCACTGCCTCAGACACCACCACCCAACACTGCCTCAGACTCCACCACCCAACACTGCCTCAGACACCACCACTCAACACTGCCTCAGACACCACCACCCAACACTATCTCAGACACCATCACCCGTCCACTGCCTCAGACATCACCACCCAACGCTGCCTCAGACACCACCACCCAACACTGCCTCAGACACCACCACCCAACGCTGCCTTAGACACCATCACCCAACACTGCCTCAGACACCACCACCCAACACTGCCTCAGACACCACCACCCAACACTACATCAGACATCACCACCCAACACTGCCTCAGACACATCCACCCAACACTTCCTCAGACACCAACACTGCCTCAGACACCACAACCCAACCACTGCCTCAGACACCACCACCCAACCACTGCCTCAGACACCACCACCCAACCACTGCTTCAGACACCACCACCCAACCACTGCCTCAGACACCACCACCTAACCCTGCCTCAGACACCACCACCCAACACTGCCTCAGACACCACCACCCAACACTATCTCAGACACCATCACCCGTCCACTGCCTCAGACACCACCACCCAACACTATCTCAGACACCACCACCCATCCACTGCCTCAGACCCCTTCACCCAACACTGCCTCAGACACTACAACCCAACACTGACAGACACCACCACCCAAGTACTGCCTCAGACACCACCACCCAACACTGCCTCAGACACCACCAACCAACACTATCTCAGACACCATCACCCGTCCACTGCCTCAGACACCACCGCACAACCACTGCCTCAGACACCACCACACAACCACTGCCTCAGACACCACCACACAACCACTGCCTCAGACACCACCACACAACCGCTGCCTCAGACACCACCACCCAACACTGCCTCAGACTCCACCACCCAACACTGCCTCAGACACCATCACCCAACACTGCCTCAGACACAACCACCCAACACTGCCTCAGACACCACCGCCCAACCACTGCCTCAGACACCACCACACAACTAAAGCCTCAGACACCACCACCCAACACTGCCTCTGACACAACCACCCAACACTGCCTCAGACACAACCACCCAACACTGCCTCAGACACCACCGCCCTACCACTGCCTCAGACACCACCACACAACTAAAGCCTCAGACACCACCACACAACTAAAGCCTCAGACACCACCACCCAACACAGCCTCAGACACCACCACCCAACACTGCCTCAGGCACCACTACCCAACACTGCCTCAGACATCACAACCCAAGACTGCCACAATCACCACCACCCAACACTGCCTCAGACACCACCACCCAACACAACATCAGACACCACCACCCAACCCTGCCTCAGATACCTCCACCAAACACTGCCTCAGACACCACCACCCAACACTATTTCAGACACTACCACCCAACACTGCCTCAGACACCAAAACCCAACACTACCTCAGACACCACCACCCAACACTGCCTCAGACACCAAAACCCAACACTGCCTCAGACCCCACCACCCAACACTGCCTCAGACACCACCACCCAACACTGCCTCAGACATCACCTCCCAACACTGCCACAGTCACCACCACCCAACACTGCCTCAGACACTACAACCCAAAATTGCCTCAGACACCACCACCCAACCACTTCCTCAGACACCACCACCCAACACTGCCTCAGACACCACCACCCAACCACTGCCTCAGACACCACCAATCAACTAATGCCTCAGACACCACCACCCAACACTGCCTCAGACACTACAACCCAAAATTGCCTCAGACACCACCACCCAACCACTTCCTCAGACACCACCACCCAACACTGCCTCAGACACCACCACCCAACCACTGCCTCAGACACCACCAATCAACTAATGCCTCAGACTCCACCTCCCATCATTGCCTCAGGCACCACCATCCATCATTGCCTCAGACTCCACCACCCAACACTGCCTCAGACACCACCACCCACTACTGCCTCAGTCACCACCACCCAACACTTCCCCAGACTCCACCACCCAACACTGACTCAGACAACACCAACCACCACTGCCACAGCCACCACCACCCAACACTGCCTCAGTCACCACCACACAACTATTGCCTCAAACACTACCACCACACAATACATCAGACACCACCACCGAACAGTGCATCAGACACAACCACCCAACACTGCCTCAGACACCACCACCCAACACTGCCTCAGACACCACCACCCAACACTGCCTAAGACACAACCACCCAACACTGCCTCAGACACAACCAACCAGTACTGCCTCAGACACCACCACCCAACACTGCCTCAGACACCACCTCCAAACACTGCCTCAGACACATCCACCAACCAACACTGCCTCAGACACCACCACCCAACACTGCATCAGACACCACCACCCAACACTTCCTCAGACACATCCACCCAACACTGCCTCAGAATGTACATTAATGACACTATGTAAAAGACACATCTAATACTTTATGTAGGGAGTACGTAAATCTGTGTATCTTTGTATTTACGTATGTAGGTTAGCTTAGCATTTTAAAAGCACCGAATCACCTTCTGTGGTTGAGTGTTCAATAAACCCTTGAACTGTATGTTTAACACTTCTCTAACCCTGTCCATGGAGGACAGAAGAAAATGTATATATGCTGGTTAGCATTGTAAATGTGTGGCCACGTCTGTGGTAGAAAATAATAAAAAAAAAAAAAAAAAAAAAAAAAAAAAAAAAACTGCCTCAGACACATGCACCCAACACTGCCTCAGACACCACCACCCAACACTGCCTCAGACACATCCACCCAACACTTCCTCAGACACAACCACCCAACACTGCCTCAGACACCACCACCCAAGCACTGTCTCAAACACCACCACACAACCACTGCCTCAGACACAAACACCCAACCACTGCCTCAGACACCACCACCCAACCACTGCTTCAGACACCACCCATCAACTAATGCCTCAGACACCACCACCCAACACTGCCTCAGACACATCCACCAACCAACAATGCCTCAGACACCACCACCCAACACTGCCTCAGACACCACCACCCAACACTGTCTCAGACACCACCACCCAAACACTGCCTCAGACACCACCACCCAACCACTGCTTCAGACACCACCACCCAACCACTGCTTCAGACACCACCCATCAACTAATGCCTCAGACACCACCACCCAACACTGCCTCAGACACATCCACCAACCAACAATGCCTCAGACACCACCACCCAACACTGCCTCAGACACCACCACCCAACACTGTCTCAGACACCACCACCCAACACTGCCTCAGACACTACCACCCAACACTGCCTCAGACACCACCACCCAACACTGCCTCAAACACTAAAACCCAACACTGCCTCAGACACCACCACCCAACCACTGCCTCAGACACCACCAATCAACTAATGCCTCAGACACCACCACCCAACACTGCCTCAGACGCAACCACCAACCAACACTGCCTCAGACACCACCAGACAACCACTGCCTCAGACACCACCACCCAACACTGCCTCAGACACCACCACCCAACACTGCCTCAGACACGACCACCCAACATTGCCTCAGACACCACCACCCAACACTGCCTTAGACACCACCACCCAACCACTGCCACAGACACCACCACCCAACACTGCCTCAGACACCATCACCCAACAATTTCTCATATACCACCACACAACCACCGCCTCAAACACTACCACCCAACACTGCCTCAGACACCACCACCCAACACTTCCTCAGACACCACAACCCAACACTATCTCAGACACCACCACCCAATACTGCCTCAGACACCACCACCCAACACTGCCTCAGACACCACCACCCAACATTGCCTCAGACACCACCACCCAACATTGCCTCAGACACCACCACCCAACACTGCCTCAGACACCACCACCCAACACTGCCTCAGACACCACCACCCAACACTGCCTCAGACACCACCACCCAACACTGCCTCAGACACCACCACCCAACACTGCCTCAGACACCACCACCCAACACTATCTCAGACACCATCACCCGTCCACTGCCTCAGACACCACCACCCAACACTATCTCAGACACCACCACCCATCCACTGCCTCAGACCCCTTCACCCAACACTGCCTCAGACACTACAACCCAACACTGACAGACACCACCACCCAAGCACTGCCTCAGACACCACCACCCAACCACTGCCTCAGACACCACCACCCAACCCTGCCTCAGACACCACCACCACCCAACACTGCCTCAGACACCACAACCCAACACTATCTCAGACACCACCACACATCCACTGCCTCAGACACAACCACCCAACACTGCCTCAGACACCACCACCCAAGCACTGTCTCAAACACCACCACACAACCACTGCCTCAGACACAAACACCCAACCACTGCCTCAGACACCACCACACAACCACTGCCTCAGACACCACCACCCAACACTGCCTCAGACACCACCGCACAACCACTGCCTCAGACACCACCACACAACCACTGCCTCAGACACCACCACACAACCACTGCCTCAGACACCACCACACAACCGCTGCCTCAGACACCACTACCCAACACTGCCTCAGACTCCACCACCCAACACTGCCTCAGACACCACCACCCAACACTGCCTCAGACACCACCACCCAACATTGCCTCAGACACCACCACCCAACACTGCCTTAGACACCACCACCCAACCACTGCCACAGACACCACCACCCAACACTGCCTCAGACACCATCACCCAACAATTTCTCATATACCACCACACAACCACCGCCTCAAACACTACCACGCTACACTGCCTCAGACACCACCACCCAACACTTCCTCAGACACCACAACCCAATACTATCTCAGACACCACCACCCAATACTGCCTCAGACACCACCACCCAACACTGCCTCAGACACCACCACCCAACATTGCCTCAGACACCACCACCCAACATTGCCTCAGACACCACCACCCAACACTGCCTCAGACACCACCACCCAACACTGCCTCAGATACCACCACCCAACACTGCCTCAGACACCACCACCCAACACTGCCTCAGACACCACCACCCAACACTGCCTCAGACACCACCACCCAACACTGCCTCAGACACCACCACCCAACACTGCCTCAGACACCACCACCCAACACTGCCTCAGACACCACCACCCAACACTCCCTCAGACACCACCACCCAACACTGCCTCAGACACCACCACCCAACATTACCTCAGACACCTCCACCCAACACTGACTCAGACACCACCACCCAACACTGCCTCAGACACCAAAACCCAACACTACATCAGACCCCACCACCCAACACTGCCTCAGACACCACCACCCAACACTGCCTCAGACATCACCTCCCAACACTGCCACAGTCACCACCACACAACACTGCCTCAGACACTACCACCCATCCACTGCCTCAGACACCACCACCCAACACTGCCTCAGACACTACAACCCAACACTGCCTCAGACACCACCGCTAAACCACTGCCTCAGACACCACCACCCAACTAAAGCCTAAGACACCACCACCCAACACTGCCTCTGACACAACCACCAACCAACACTGCCTTAGACACCACCACCCAACACATCCTCATAAGCCACTACCCAACACTGCCTCAGACACCACCGCCCAACCACTGCCTCAGACACCACCACACAACTAAAGCCTCAGACACCACCACCCAACTAAAGCCTCAGACACCACCACCCAACACTGCCTCTGACACAACCACCAACCAACACTGCCTTAGACACCACCACCCAACACATCCTCATAAGCCACTACCCAACACTGCCTCTGACACAACCACCCAACACTGCCTCAAACACCACCACTACACAATACATCAGACACAACAACCCAACACTGCCTCAGATACCACCACCCAAAACTATCTCAGACACCACCACCCAACACTGCCTCAGACACCACCATCCATCCTTTGCCTCAGACACCACCACCCAACACTGCCTCAGACACCACCACCCATCCAGTGCCTCAGACACCACCACCCAACACTGACTCAGACACCACCACCGAAACCTGCCTCAGACACCACCACCCAACACTGCCTCAGACACCACCACCCAACACTGCCTCAGACACTAACACCCAACACTGCCTCAGACACCACCACCCAACACTGCCTCAGACACCACCACCCAACACTGCCTCAGACACCACCACCCAACACTGCCTCAGACACTAACACCCAACACTGCCTCAGACACCACCACCCATCCCCAGCCTCAGACACTACCACCCAACACTGCCTCAGACACCACCACCCAACATTGCCTCAGACACCACCACCCAACACTGCCTCAGACACCACCACCCAACACTGCCTCAGACACCACCACCCAACACTGCCTCAGACACCACCACCCAACACTGCCTCAGACACCACCACCCAACACTTCCTCAGACACCTCCACCCAACCCTGCCTCAGACAACACCACCCAACACTGCCTCAGACAACACCACCCAAAATAGCCTCAGACACCACCACCCAACCACTGCCTCAGACACCTCCACCCAACACTGCCTCAGACACCACCACCCAACCACTGCCTCAGACACCACCACCCAACACTGCCTCAGACACCACCACCCAACACTGCCTCAGACACCACCACCCAACACTGCCTCAGACACCACCACCCAACACTGCCTCAGACACCACCACCCAACACTGCCTCAGACACCACCACCCAACACTGCCTCAGACACCACCACCCAACACTGCCTCAGACACCACCACCCAACACTGCCTCAGACACCACCACCCAACACTGCCTCAGACACCACCACCCAACACTGCCTCAGACACCACCACCCAACACTGCCTCAGACAACACCACCCAACATTGCCTCAGACACCACCACCCAACACTTCCTCAGACACCTCCACCCAACCCTGCCTCAGACAACACCACCCAACACTGCCTCAGACAACACCACCCAAAATAGCCTCAGACACCACCACCCAACCACTGCCTCAGACACCTCCACCCAACTCTGCCTCAGACACCACCACCCAACTCTGCTTCAGACACCACCACCCAACACTGCCTCAGACACCACCACCGAAACCTGCCTCAGACACCACCATCCAACACTGCCTCAGACACCACCACCCAACACTGCCTCAGACACTAACACCCAACACTGCCTCAGACACCACCA
>NC_091155.1:52500404-52547904 GCF_040958095.1 Procambarus clarkii
AGTCTGAGGGAGTGTTTGGTGGTGGTGTCTGAGGAAGGGTTGGGTGGTGGTGTCTGAGGAAGGGTTGGGTGGTGGTGTCTGAGGCAGTGTTGGCTGGTGGTGTCTGAGGCAGTGTTGGGTGGTGGTGTCTGAGGAAGGGTTGGGTGGTGGTGTCTAAGGCAGTGTTGGCTGGTGGTGTCTGAGGCAGTGTTGGGTGGTGGTGTCTGAGGAAGGGTTGGGTGGTGGTCTCTGAGGCAGTGTTGGGTGGTGGTGTCTGAGGCAGTGTTGGGTGGTGGTGTCTGAGGCAGTGTTGGGTTTTGGTGTCTGAGGCAGTGTTGGGTGGTAGTGTTTGAGGCAGTGTTGAGTGGTGGTGTCTGAGGCAGTGTTGGGTGGTTGTGTCTGAGGCAGTGTTGGGTGGTTGTGTCTGAGGCAGTGTTGGGTGGTTGTGTCTGAGGCAGTGTTGGGTGGTGGTGTCTGAGGCAGTGTTGGGTGGTGGTGTCTGAGGCAGTGTTAGGTGGTGGTGTCTGAGGCAGTGTTGGGTTTTGGTGTCTGAGGCAGTGTTGGGCTTTGGTGTCTGAGGCAGTGTTGGGTTTTGGTGTCTGAGGCAGTGTTGGGTTTTGGTGTCTGAGGCAGTGTTGGGTGGTGGTGTCTGAGGCAGTGTTGGGTGGTGGTGTCTGAGGCAGTGTTGGGTGGAGGTGTCTGAGGCAGTGGTTGTGTTTTGGTGTCTTAGGCAGTGTTGGGTTGTGGTGTCTGAGGCAGTGTTCGGTGGTGGTGTCTAAGGCATTGTTGGGTGGTGGTGTCTGAGGCAGTGTTGGGTGGTGGTGTCTGAGGCAGTGGTTGTGTTTTGGTGTCTGAGGCAGTGTTGGGTGGTGGTGTCTGAGGCAGTGTTGGGTGGTGGTGTCTGAGGAAGGGTTGGGTTGTGGTGTCTGAGGCAGTGTTGGGTGGTGGTGTCTGAGGAAGGGTTGGGTTGTGGTGTCTGAGTCAGTCTTCGGTGGTGGTGTCTGATGGAGTGATTGGGTGGTGGTGTCTGAGGCAGTGTTAGGTGGTGGTGTCTGAGGCAGTGTGGGGTGGTGGTGTCTGAGGCAGTGTTGGGTGGTGGTGCCTGAGGCAGTGATGGGTGGTGGTGTCTGAGGCAGTGTCGGGGGGTGGTCTCTGAGGCAGTAATGGGTGGTGGTGTCTGAGGCAGTGTTGGGTGGTGGTGTCTGAGGCAGTGTTGGGTTTTGGTGTCTGAGGCAGTGTTGGGTGGTAGTGTCTGAGGCAGTGTTGAGTGGCGGTGTCTGAGGCAGTGTTGGGTGGTTGTGTCTGAGGCAGTGTTGGGTGGTTGTGTCTGAGGCAGTGTTGGGTGGTTGTGTCTGAGGCAGTGTTGGGTGGTGGTGCCTGAGCTAGTTTTGTGTGGCGGTGTGTGAGGCAGTGTTGGGTAGTGGTTTATTAAGAAGTGTTGGGTAGATGTGTCTTAGGCAGTGTTGGGTGGTGGTGTCTGAGGCAGTGTTGGGTGGTGGAGTCTGAGGGAGTGTTTGGTGGTGGTGTCTGAGGAAGGGTTGGGTGGTGGTGTCTGAGGAAGGGTTGGGTGGTGGTGTCTGAGGCAGTGTTGGCTGGTGGTGTCTGAGGCAGTGTTGGGTGGTGGTGTCTGAGGAAGGGTTGGGTGGTGGTGTCTAAGGCAGTGTTGGCTGGTGGTGTCTGAGGCAGTGTTGGGTGGTGGTGTCTGAGGAAGGGTTGGGTGGTGGTCTCTGAGGCAGTGTTGGGTGGTGGTGTCTGAGGCAGTGTTGGGTGGTGGTGTCTGAGGCAGTGTTGGGTTTTGGTGTCTGAGGCAGTGTTGGGTGGTAGTGTCTGAGGCAGTGTTGAGAGGTGGTGTCTGAGGCAGTGTTGGGTGGTTGTGTCTGAGGCAGTGTTGGGTGGTTGTGTCTGAGGCAGTGTTGGGTGGTTGTGTCTGAGGCAGTGTTGGGTGGTGGTGTCTGAGGCAGTGTTGGGTGGTGGTGTCTGAGGCAGTGTTAGGTGGTGGTGTCTGAGGCAGTGTTGGGTTTTGGTGTCTGAGGCAGTGTTGGGCTTTGGTGTCTGAGGCAGTGTTGGGTTTTGGTGTCTGAGGCAGTGTTGGGTTTTGGTGTCTGAGGCAGTGTTGGGTGGTGGTGTCTGAGGCAGTGTTGGGTGGTGGTGTCTGAGGCAGTGTTGGGTGGAGGTGTCTGAGGCAGTGGTTGTGTTTTGGTGTCTGAGGCAGTGTTGGGTTGTGGTGTCTGAGGCAGTGTTCGGTGGTGGTGTCTGAAGCAGTGTTGGGTGGTGGAGTTTGAGGGAGTGTTTGGTGGTTGTGTCTGAGGCACTGTTGGGTGGTAGTGTCTGAAATAGTGTTGGGTGGTGTTGTCTGAGGCACTGTTGGGTGGTAGTGTCTGAAATAGTGTTGGGTGGTGGTGTCTGAGGCAGTGTTGGGTACTGGTGTCTTAGGCAGTGTTGGGTTTTGGAGTCTGAGGCAGTGTTGGGTTGTGGTGTCTGGGGCAGTGTTGGGTTTTGGTGTCTGAGGCGGTGTTGGGTGGTGGTGTCTGAGGCAGTGTTGGGTGGTGGTGTCTGAGGCAGTGTTGGGTGGTGGTGTCTGAGGCAGTGTTGGGTGGTGGTGTCTCAGGCAGTGTTGGGTGGTGGTGTCTGAGGCAGTGTTGGGTGGTGGTGTCTGAGGCAGTATTGGGTGGTGGTGTCTCAGGCAGTGTTCGGTGGTGGTGTCTGAGGCAGTGTTGGGTGGTGGTGTCTGAGGCAGTGTTGGGTGGTGGTGTCTGAGGCAGTGTTGGGTGGTGGTGTCTGAGGCAGTGTTGGGTGGTGGTGTCTGAGGCAGTGTTGGGTGGTGGTGTCTGAGGCAGTGTTGGGTGGTGGTGTCTGAGGCAGTGTTGGGTGGTGGTGTCTGAGGCAGTGGTTGGGTGGTGGTGTCTGAGGCAGTGTTGGGTGGTGGTGTCTGAGGCAGTGTTGGGTGGTGGTGTCTGAGGCAGTGTCGGGGGGTGGTCTCTGAGGCAGTGTTGGGTGATGGTGTCTGAAGAAGTGTTGGGTGGTGGTGTCTGAGGCAGTGATGGGTGGTGGTGTCTGAGGCAGTGTTGGGTGGTGGTGTCTGAGGCAGTGTTGGGTGGTGGTGTCTGAGGCAGTGATGGGTGGTGGTGTCTGAGGCAGTGTTGGGTGTGTTGTGTCTGAAGCAGTGTGGTGGTGGTGTCTGATGCAGTGTTGGGTGGTGGTGTCTTAGGCAGTGTTGGGTGGGGGTGTCTGAGGCAGTGTTGGATGGTGGTGTCTTAGGCAGTGTTGGGTGGTGGTGTCTGAGGCAGTGTTTGATGGTGGTGTCTGAGGCACTGTTGGGTAGTAGTGTCTTAAATAGTGTTGGGTGGTGGTGTCTAAGGCAGTGTTGGGTGGTGGTGACTGTGGCACTGTTTGGTGGTGATGTCTGAGGCAGTGTTTTGTGGTGGTGTCTGAGGCAGTGTTGGGTGGTGTTGTCTGAGGCAGTGTTGGGTGGTGGTGCCTGAGGCAGTGGTTGTGTGGTGGTGTCTTAGGCAGTGTTGGGTGGTGGTGTCTGAGGCAGTGTTGGGTTGTGGTGTCTGAGGCAGTGTTGGGTTGTGGTGTCTGATGAAGTGTTGGGTTTTGGTGTCTGAGGCGGTGTTGGGTGGTGGTGTCTGAGGCAGTGTTGGGTGGTGGTGTCTGAGGCAGTGTTGGGTGGTAGTGTCTGAGGCAGTGTTGGGTGGTGGTGTCTCAGGCAGTGTTGGGTGGTGGTGTCTCAGGCAGTATTGGGTGGTGGTGTCTGAGGCAGTGTTGGGTGGTGGTGTCTGAGGCAGTGTTGGGTTGTGGTGTCTGAGGCAGTGTTGGCTGGTGGTGTCTGAGGCAGTGTTGGGTGGTGGTGTCTGAGGAAGGGTTGGGTGGTGGTGTCTGAGGCAGTGTTGGGTGGTGGTGTCTGAGGCAGTGTTGGGTGGTGGTGTCTGAGGAATGGTTGGGTTGTGGTGTCTGAGGCAGTGTTGGGTGGTGGTGTCTGAGGCAGTGTTGGGTGGTGGTGTCTGAGGAAGGGTTGGGTTGTGGTGTCTTAGTCAGTCTTCGGTGGTGGTGTCTGATGGAGTGGTTGGGTGGTGGTGTCTGAGATAGTGTTTGGTGGTGGTGTCTGAGGCACTGTTGGGTGGTAATGTCTGAAATAGTGATGGGTCGTGGTGTCTGAGGCAGTGTTGGGTAGTGATATCTTAGGCAGTGTTGGGTGGTGGTGTCTGAGGCAGTGTTGGGTTTTGGTGTCTGAGGCAGTGTTGGGTGGTAGGGTCTGAGGCAGTGTTGAGTGGTGGTGTCTGAGGCAGTGTTGGGTGGTTGTGTCTGAGGCAGTGCTGGGTGGTTGTGTCTGAGGCAGTGTTGGGTGGTTGTGTCTGAGGCAGTGTTGGGTGGTGGTGTCTGAGGCAGTGTTGGGTGGTGGTGTCTGAGGCAGTGTTAGGTGGTGGTGTCTGAGGCAGTGTTGGGTTTTGGTGTCTGAGGCAGTGTTGGGTTTTGGTGTCTGAGGCAGTGTTGGGTTTTGGTGTCTGAGGCAGTGTTGGGTGGTGGTGTCTGAGGCAGTGTTGGTTGGTGGTGTCTGAGGCAGTAGTTGTGTTTTGGTGTCTGAGGCAGTGTTGGGTGGTGGTGTCTGAGGCAGTGTTGGGTGGTGGTGTCTGAGGCAGTGTTGGGTGGTGGTGTCTGAGGCAGTGTTGGGTGGTGGTGTCTGAGGCAGTGTTGGGTGGTGTTGTCTGAGGCAGTGTTGGGTTTTGGTGTCTGAGGCAGTGTTGGGTGGTGGTGCCTGAGGCAGTGTTGGGTGGTGGTGTCTGAGGCAGTGTTGGGTGGTGGTGCCTGAGGCAGTGGTTGGGTGGTTGTGTCTGAGGCAGTGTTGGGTGGTGGTGTCTGAGGCAGTGTTGGGTGGTGGTGTCTAAGATAGTGTTGGGTGGTGGTGTCTGAGGCAGTGGTTGTGTGGTGGTGTCTGAGGAAGGGTTGGGTGGTGGTGTCTGAAATAGTGTTGGGTGGTGGTGTCTGAGTCAGTGGTTGTGTGGTGGTGTCTGAGGAAGGGTTGGGTGGTGGAGTCTGAAAAAGTGTTGGGTGGTGGTGTCTGAGTCAGTGTTGGGTGGTGGTGGCTGATGTAGTGTTGGGTGTTGGTGTCTGAGGCAGTGTTGGGTGGTGGTGTGTGAAGAAGTGTTGGGTGGTAGTGCCTGAGCTAGTTTTGTGTGGCGGTGTGTGAGGCAGTGTTGGGTAGTGGTTTATTAGGAAGTGTTGGGTAGTTGTGTCTTAGGCAGTGTTGGGTGGTGGTGTCTGAGGCAGTGTTGGGTGGTGGAGTCTGAGGGAGTGTTTGGTGGTGGTGTCTGAGGCACTGTTGGGTGGTAGTGTCTGAAATAGTGTTGGGTGATGGTGTCTGAGGCACTGTTGGGTGGTAGTGTCTGAAATAGTGTTGGGTGGTGGTGTCTGAGGCAGTGATGGGTACTGGTGTCTTAGGCAGTGTTGGGTGGTGGTGTCTGAGGCAGTGATGGGTACTGGTGTCTTAGGCAGTGTTGGGTTGTGGTGTCTGAGGCAGTGTTGGGTTTTGGTGTCTGAGGCGGTGTTGGGTGGTGGTGTCTGAGGCAGTGTTGGGTGGTGGTGTCTCAGGCAGTGTTGGGTGGTGGTGTCTGAGACAGTGTTGGGTGGTGGTGTCTGAGGCAGTATTGGGTGGTGGTGTCTCAGGCAGTGTTGGGTGGTTGTGTCTGAGGCAGTGTTGGGTGGTGGTGTCTGAGGCAGTGTTGGGTGGTGGTGTCTGAGGCAGTGTTGGGTGGTGGTGTCTGAGGCAGTGTTGGGTGGTGGTGTCTGAGGCAGTGTTGGGTGGTGGTGTCTGAGGCAGTGTTGGGTGGTGGTGTCTGAGGCAGTGTTGGGTGGTGGTGTCTGAGGCAGTGTTGGGTGGTGGTGTCTTAGGCAGTGTTGGGTGGTGGTGTCTGAGGCAGTGTTTGATGGTGGTGTCTGAGGCACTGTTGGGTAGTAGTGTCTGAAATAGTGTTGTGTGGTGGTGTCCGAGGCAGTGTTGGGTGGTGGTGTCTGAGGCAGTGTTGGGTGGTGGTGTGTGAGGCAGTGTTGGGTGGTGGTGTGTGAGGCAGTATTGGGTGGTGGTGACTGTGGCACTGCTTAGTGGTGATGTCTGAGGCAGTGTTTTGTGGTGGTGTCAGAGGCAGTGTTGGGTGGTGGTGTCTGAGGCACTGTTGGGTAGTAGTGTCTGAAATATTGTTGGGTGGTGGGGTCTGAGGCAGTGTTGGGTGGTGGTGACTGTGGCACTGTTGGGTGGTGATGTCTGAGGTAGTGTTGGGTGGGGGTGTCTGAGGCAGTGTTGGATGGTGGTGTCTTAGGCAGTGTTGGGTGGTGGTGTCTGAGGCAGTGTTTGATGGTGGTGTCTGAGGCACTATTGGGTAGTAGTGTCTGAAATAGTGTTGTGTGGTGGTGTCCGAGGCAGTGTTGGGTGGTGGTGTCTGAGGCAGTGTTGGGTGGTGGTGTGTCAGGCAGTGTTGGGTGGTGGTGTGTGAGGTAGTGTTGGGTGGTGGTGTGTGAGGCAGTGTTGGGTGGTGGTGTCTGATGCAGTGTTGGGTGGTGGTGTCTGAGGCAGTGTTGGGTGGTGGTGTCTGAGGCAGTGTTGGGTGGTGGTGTCTGAGGCAGTGTTGGGTGGTGGTGTCTGAGGCAATGTTGGGTGGTGGTGTCTGAGGCAGTGTTGGGTTTTGGTGTCTGAGGCAGTGTTGGGTTTTGGTGTCTGAGGCAGTGTTGGGTGGTGTTGTCTGAGGCAGTGTTGGGTGGTGGTGTCTGAGGCAGTGTTGGGTGGTAGTGTCTGAAATAGTGTAGGGTGGTGGTGTCTGAGGCAGTGTTGGGTAGTGGTGTCTGATGCAGTGTTGGGTAGTGGTGTCTGAGGCAGTGTTGGGTGGTGGTGTCTGAGGCAATGTTGGGTGGTGGTGTCTGAGGCAGTGTTGGGTTTTGGTGTCTGAGGCAGTGTTGGGTTTTGGTGTCTGAGGCAGTGTTGGGTGGTGTTGTTTGAGGCAGTGTTGGGTGGTGGTGTCTGAGGCAGTGTTGGGTGGTAGTGTCTGAAATAGTGTAGGGTGGTGGTGTCTGAGGCAGTGTTGGGTAGTGGTGTCTGAGGCAGTGTTGGGTGGTGGTGTCTGAGGCAGTGTTGGGTGGTGGTGTCTGAGGCAGTGTTGGGTGTTGGTGTCTGAGGCAGTGTTGGGTTTTGGTGTCTGAGGCAGTGTTGGGTGGTGGTGTCTGAGGCAGTGTTGGGTGGTGGTGTCTGAGGCAGTGTTGGGTGGTGGTGTCTGAGGCACTGTTGGGTGGTAGTGTCTAAGGTGGTGTTGGGTGGTAGTGTCTGAAATAGTGTTGGGCGGTGGTGTCTGAGGCAGTGTTGGGTGGTGGTGTCTGAGGCAGTGTTGGGTGGTGGTTCCTGAGGCAGTGATGGGTGGTGGTGTCTGAGGCAGTGTCGGGTGGTGGTCTCTGAGGCAGTGTTGGGTGGTGGTGTCTGAAAAAGTGTTGGGTGGTGTTGTCTGAGGCAGTGATGGGTGGTGGTGTCTGAGGAAGTGTTGGGTGGTGGTGTCTGAGGCAGTGTTGGGTGGTGGTGTCTGAGGCAGTGATGGGTGGTGGTGTCTGAGGCAGTGTTGGGTGGTGGTGTCTGAAGCAGTGTTGGGTGGTGGTGTCTGATGCAGTGTTGGATGGTGGTGTCTGAGGCAGTGTTGGGTGGTGGTTCCTGAGGCAGTGATGGGTGGTGGTGTCTGAGGCAGTGTCGGGGGGTGGTCTCTGAGGCAGTGTTGGGTGGTGGTGTCTGAAAAAGTGTTGGGTGGTGTTGTCTGAGGCAGTGATGGGTGGTGGTGTCTGAGGCAGTGTTGTGTGGTGGTGTCTGAGGCAGTGTTGGGTGGTGGTGTCTGAGGCAGTGATGGGTGGTGGTGTCTGAGGCAGTGTTGGGTGGTGGTGTCTGAAGCAGTGTTGGGTGGTGGTGTCTGATGCAGTGTTGGATGGTGGTGTCTTAGGCAGTGTTGGGTGGTGGTGTCTGAGGCAGTGTTGGGTGGTGGTGTCTGAGGCAATGCTGGGTGGTGGTGTCTGAGGCAGTGTTGGGTTTTGGTGTCTGAGGCAGTGTTGGGTTTTGGTGTCTGAGGCAGTGTTGGGTGGTGTTGTTTGAGGCAGTGTTGGGTGGTGGTGTCTGAGGCAGTGTTGGTGGTAGTGTCTGAAATAGTGTAGGGTGGTGGTGTCTGAGGCAGTGTTGGGTAGTGGTGTCTGAGGCAGTGTTGGGTGGTGGTGTCTGAGGCAGTGTTGGGTGGTGGTGTCTGAGGCAGTGTTGGGTGTTGGTGTCTGAGGCAGTGTTGGGTTTTGGTGTCTGAGGCAGTGTTGGGTGGTGGTGTCTGAGGCAGTGTTGGGTGGTGGTGTCTGAGGCAGTGTTGGGTGGTGGTGTCTGAGGCACTGTTGGGTGGTAGTGTCTAAGGTGGTGTTGGGTGGTAGTGTCTGAAATAGTGTTGGGCGGTGGTGTCTGAGGCAGTGTTGGGTGGTGGTGTCTGAGGCAGTGTTGGGTGGTGGTTCCTGAGGCAGTGATGGGTGGTGGTGTCTGAGGCAGTGTCGGGGGGTGGTCTCTGAGGCAGTGTTGGGTGGTGGTGTCTGAAAAAGTGTTGGGTGGTGTTGTCTGAGGCAGTGATGGGTGGTGGTGTCTGAGGAAGTGTTGGGTGGTGGTGTCTGAGGCAGTGTTGGGTGGTGGTGTCTGAGGCAGTGATGGGTGGTGGTGTCTGAGGCAGTGTTGGGTGGTGGTGTCTGAAGCAGTGTTGGGTGGTGGTGTCTGATGCAGTGTTGGATGGTGGTGTCTGAGGCAGTGTTGGGTGGTGGTTCCTGAGGCAGTGATGGGTGGTGGTGTCTGAGGCAGTGTCGGGGGGTGGTCTCTGAGGCAGTGTTGGGTGGTGGTGTCTGAAAAAGTGTTGGGTGGTGTTGTCTGAGGCAGTGATGGGTGGTGGTGTCTGAGGCAGTGTTGTGTGGTGGTGTCTGAGGCAGTGTTGGGTGGTGGTGTCTGAGGCAGTGATGGGTGGTGGTGTCTGAGGCAGTGTTGGGTGGTGGTGTCTGAAGCAGTGTTGGGTGGTGGTGTCTGATGCAGTGTTGGATGGTGGTGTCTTAGGCAGTGTTGGGTGGTGGTGTCTGAGGCAGTGTTTGATGGTGGTGTCTGAGGCACTGTTGGGTAGTAGTGTCTGAAATAGTGTTGGGTGGTGGTGTCTGAGGCAGTGTTGGGTGGTGGTGACTGTGGCACTGTTTGGTGGTGATGTCTGAGGCAGTGTTTTGTGGTGGTGTCTGAGGCGGTGTTGGGTGATGGTGTCTGAGGCAGTGTTGGGTGGTGGTGTCTCAGGCAGTGTTGGGTTGTGGTTTCTGAGGCAGTGTTGGGTGGTGGTGTCTCAGGCAGTGTTGGGTGGTGGTGTCTCAGGCAGTATTGGGTGGTGGTGTTTGAGGCAGTGTTGGGTGGTGGTGTCTGAGGCAGTGTTGGGTTGTAGTGTCTGAGACAGTGTTGGCTGGTGGTGTCTGAGGCAGTGTTGGGTGGTGGTGTCTGAGGAAGGGTTGGGTGGTGGTGTCAGAGGAAGGGTTGGGTTGTGGTGTCTGAGTCAGTCTTCGGTGGTGGTGTCTGATGGAGTGGTTGGGTGGTGGTGTCTGAGGCAGTGTTAGGTGGTGGTGTCTGAGGCAGTGTTGGGTGGTGGTGTCTGAGGCAGTGTTGGGTGGTGGTGTCTGAGGCAGTGTTGCGTGGTGGTGTCTGAGGCAGTGTTGGGTGGTGGTGCCTGAGGCAGTGATGGGTGGTGGTGTCTGAGGCAGTGTCGGGGGGTGGTCTCTGAGGCAGTGATGGGTGGTGGTGTCTGAGGCAGTGTTGGGTGGTGGTGTCTGAGGCAGTGTTGGGTGGTGGTGTCTGAGATAGTGTTTGGTGGTGGTGTCTGAGGCACTGTTGGGTGGTAATGTCTGAAATAGTGATGGGTCGTGGTGTCTGAGGCAGTGTTGGGTAGTGATGTGTTAGGCAGTGTTGGGTGGTGGTGTCTGAGGCTGTGTTGGGTGGTTGTGTCTGAGGCAGTGTTGGGTGGTGGTGCCTGAGCTAGTTTTGTGTGGCGGTGTGTGAGGCAGTGTTGGGTAGTGGTTTATTAAGAAGTGTTGGGTAGTTGTGTCTTAGGCAGTGTTTGGTGGTGGTGTCTGAGGCAGTGTTGGGTGGTGGAGTCTGAGGGAGTGTTTGGTGGTGGTGTCTGAGGAAGGGTTGAGTGGTGGTGTCTGAGGAAGGGTTGGGTGGTGGTGTCTGAGGCAGTGTTGGCTGGTGGTGTCTGAGGCAGTGTTAGGTGGTGGTGTCTGAGGCAGTGTTGGGTTTTGGTGTCTGAGGCAGTGTTGGGTTTTGGTGTCTGAGGCAGTGTTGGGTTTTGGTGTCTGAGGCAGTGTTGGGTGGTGGTGTCTGAGGCAGTGTTGGTTGGTGGTGTCTGAGGCAGTAGTTGTGTTTTGGTGTCTGAGGCAGTGTTGGGTGGTGGTGTCTGAGGCAGTGTTGGGTGGTGGTGTCTGAGGCAGTGTTGGGTGGTGGTGTCTGAGGCAGTGTTGGGTGGTGGTGTCTGAGGCAGTGTTGGGTGGTGTTGTCTGAGGCAGTGTTGGGTTTTGGTGTCTGAGGCAGTGTTGGGTGGTGGTGCCTGAGGCAGTGTTGGGTGGTGGTGTCTGAGGCAGTGTTGGGTGGTGGTGCCTGAGGCAGTGGTTGGGTGGTTGTGTCTGAGGCAGTGTTGGGTGGTGGTGTCTGAGGCAGTGTTGGGTGGTGGTGTCTAAGATAGTGTTGGGTGGTGGTGTCTGAGGCAGTGGTTGTGTGGTGGTGTCTGAGGAAGGGTTGGGTGGTGGTGTCTGAAATAGTGTTGGGTGGTGGTGTCTGAGTCAGTGGTTGTGTGGTGGTGTCTGAGGAAGGGTTGGGTGGTGGTGTCTGAAAAAGTGTTGGGTGGTGGTGTCTGAGTCAGTGTTGGGTGGTGGTGGCTGATGTAGTGTTGGGTGTTGGTGTCTGAGGCAGTGTTGGGTGGTGGTGTGTGAAGAAGTGTTGGATGGTAGTGCCTGAGCTAGTTTTGTGTGGCGGTGTGTGAGGCAGTGTTGGGTAGTGGTTTATTAGGAAGTGTTGGGTAGTTATGTCTTAGGCAGTGTTGGGTGGTGGTGTCTGAGGCAGTGTTGGGTGGTGGAGTCTGAGGGAGTGTTTGGTGGTGGTGTCTGAGGCACTGTTGGGTGGTAGTGTCTGAAATAGTGTTGGGTGATGGTGTCTGAGGCACTGTTGGGTGGTAGTGTCTGAAATAGTGTTGGGTGGTGGTGTCTGAGGCAGTGATGGGTACTGGTGTCTTAGGCAGTGTTGGGTGGTGGTGTCTGAGGCAGTGATGGGTACTGGTGTCTTAGGCAGTGTTGGGTTGTGGTGTCTGAGGCAGTGTTGGGTTTTGGTGTCTGAGGCGGTGTTGGGTGGTGGTGTCTGAGGCAGTGTTGGGTGGTGGTGTCTCAGGCAGTGTTGGGTGGTGGTGTCTGAGGCAGTGTTGGGTGGTGGTGTCTGAGGCAGTATTGGGTGGTGGTGTCTCAGGCAGTGTTGGGTGGTTGTGTCTGAGGCAGTGTTGGGTGGTGGTGTCTGAGGCAGTGTTGGGTGGTGGTGTCTGAGGCAGTGTTGGGTGGTGGTGTCTGAGGCAGTGTTGGGTGGTGGTGTCTGAGGCAGTGTTGGGTGGTGGTGTCTGAGGCAGTGTTGGGTGGTGGTGTCTGAGGCAGTGTTGGGTGGTGGTGTCTTAGGCAGTGTTGGGTGGTGGTGTCTGAGGCAGTGTTTGATGGTGGTGTCTGAGGCACTGTTGGGTAGTAGTGTCTGAAATAGTGTTGTGTGGTGGTGTCCGAGGCAGTGTTGGGTGGTGGTGTCTGAGGCAGTGTTGGGTGGTGGTGTGTGAGGCAGTGTTGGGTGGTGGTGTGTGAGGCAGTATTGGGTGGTGGTGACTGTGGCACTGCTTGGTGGTGATGTCTGAGGCAGTGTTTTGTGGTGGTGTCAGAGGCAGTGTTGGGTGGTGGTGTCTGATGCAGTGTTGGATGGTGGTGTCTTAGGCAGTGTTGGGTGGTGGTGTCTGAGGCAGTGTTTGATGGTGGTGTCTGAGGCACTGTTGGGTAGTAGTGTCTGAAATAGTGTTGGGTGGTGGTGTCTGAGGCAGTGTTGGGTGGTGGTGACTGTGGCACTGTTTGGTGGTGATGTCTGAGGCAGTGTTTTGTGGTGGTGTCTGAGGCGGTGTTGGGTGATGGTGTCTGAGGCAGTGTTGGGTGGTGGTGTCTCAGGCAGTGTTGGGTTGTGGTTTCTGAGGCAGTGTTGGGTGGTGGTGTCTCAGGCAGTGTTGGGTGGTGGTGTCTCAGGCAGTATTGGGTGGTGGTGTTTGAGGCAGTGTTGGGTGGTGGTGTCTGAGGCAGTGTTGGGTTGTAGTGTCTGAGACAGTGTTGGCTGGTGGTGTCTGAGGCAGTGTTGGGTGGTGGTGTCTGAGGAAGGGTTGGGTGGTGGTATCAGAGGAAGGGTTGGGTTGTGGTGTCTGAGTCAGTCTTCGGTGGTGGTGTCTGATGGAGTGGTTGGGTGGTGGTGTCTGAGGCAGTGTTAGGTGGTGGTGTCTGAGGCAGTGTTGGGTGGTGGTGTCTGAGGCAGTGTTGGGTGGTGGTGTCTGAGGCAGTGTTGCGTGGTGGTGTCTGAGGCAGTGTTGGGTGGTGGTGCCTGAGGCAGTGATGGGTGGTGGTGTCTGAGGCAGTGTCGGGGGGTGGTCTCTGAGGCAGTGATGGGTGGTGGTGTCTGAGGCAGTGTTGGGTGGTGGTGTCTGAGGCAGTGTTGGGTGGTGGTGTCTGAGATAGTGTTTGGTGGTGGTGTCTGAGGCACTGTTGGGTGGTAATGTCTGAAATAGTGATGGGTCGTGGTGTCTGAGGCAGTGTTGGGTAGTGATGTGTTAGGCAGTGTTGGGTGGTGGTGTCTGAGGCTGTGTTGGGTTTTGGTGTCTGAGGCAGTGTTGGGTGGTAGTGTCTGAGGCAGTGTTGAGTGGTGGTGTCTGAGGCAGTGTTGGGTGGTTGTGTCTGAGGCAGTGTTGGGTGGTTGTGTCTGAGGCAGTGTTGGGTGGTTGTGTCTGAGGCAGTGTTGGGTGGTGGTGCCTGAGCTAGTTTTGTGTGGCGGTGTGTGAGGCAGTGTTGGGTAGTGGTTTATTAAGAAGTGTTGGGTAGTTGTGTCTTAGGCAGTGTTTGGTGGTGGTGTCTGAGGCAGTGTTGGGTGGTGGAGTCTGAGGGAGTGTTTGGTGGTGGTGTCTGAGGAAGGGTTGAGTGGTGGTGTCTGAGGAAGGGTTGGGTGGTGGTGTCTGAGGCAGTGTTGGCTGGTGGTGTCTGAGGCAGTGTTGGGTGGTGGTGTCTGAGGAAGGGTTGGGTGGTGGTGTCTAAGGCAGTGTTGGCTGGTGGTGTCTGAGGCAGTGTTGGGTGGTGGTGTCTGAGGAAGGGTTGGGTGGTGGTCTCTGAGGCAGTGTTGGGTGGTGGTGTCTGAGGCAGTGTTGGGTGGTGGTGTCTGAGGCAGTGTTGGGTTTTGGTGTCTGAGGCAGTGTTGGGTGGTAGTGTCTGAGGCAGTGTTGAGTGGTGGTGTCTGAGGCAGTGTTGGGTGGTTGTGTCTGAGGCAGTGTTGGGTGGTTGTGTCTGAGGCAGTGTTGGGTGGTTGTGTCTGAGGCAGTGTTGGGTGGTGGTGTCTGAGGCAGTGTTGGGTGGTGGTGTCTGAGGCAGTGTTAGGTGGTGGTGTCTGAGGCAGTGTTGGGTTTTGGTGTCTGAGGCAGTGTTGGGCTTTGGTGTCTGAGGCAGTGTTGGGTTTTGGTGTCTGAGGCAGTGTTGGGTTTTGGTGTCTGAGGCAGTGTTGGGTGGTGGTGTCTGAGGCAGTGTTGGGTGGTGGTGTCTGAGGCAGTGTTAGGTGGAGGTGTCTGAGGCAGTGGTTGTGTTTTGGTGTCTGAGGCAGTGTTGGGTTGTGGTGTCTGAGGCAGTGTTCGGTGGTGGTGTCTAAGGCATTGTTGGGTGGTGGTGTCTGAGGCAGTGTTGGGTGGTGGTGTCTGAGGCAGTGTTGGGTGGTGGTGTCTGAGGCAGTGTTGGGTGGTGGAGTCTGAGGGAGTGTTTGGTGGTGGTGTCTGAGGCACTGTTGGGTGGTAGTGTCTGAAATAGTGTTGGGTGGTGTTGTCTGAGGCACTGTTGGGTGGTAGTGTCTGAAATAGTGTTGGGTGGTGGTGTCTGAGACAGTGTTGGGTACTGGTGTCTTAGGCAGTGTTGGGTTTTGGTGTCTGAGGCAGTGGTGGGTTGTGGTGTCTGGGGCAGTGTTGGGTTTTGGTGTCTGAGGCGGTGTTGGGTGGTGGTGTCTGAGGCAGTGTTGGGTGGTGGTGTCTGAGGCAGTGTTGGGTGGTGGTGTCTGAGGCAGTGTTGGGTGGTGGTGTCTCAGGCAGTGTTGGGTGGTGGTGTCTGAGGCAGTGTTGGGTGGTGGTGTCTGAGGCAGTATTGGGTGGTGGTGTCTCAGGCAGTGTTCGGTGGTGGTGTCTGAGGCAGTGTTGGGTGGTGGTGTCTGAGGCAGTGTTGGGTGGTGGTGTCTGAGGCAGTGTTGGGTGGTGGTGTCTGAGGCAGTGTTGGGTGGTGGTGTCTGAGGCAGTGTTGGGTGGTGGTGTCTGAGGCAGTGTTGGGTGGTGGTGTCTGAGGCAGTGTTGGGTGGTGGTGTCTGAGGCAGTGTTGGGTGGTGGTGTCTGAGGCAGTGTTGGGTGGTGGTGTCTGAGGCAGTGTTGGGTGGTGGTGTCTGAGGCAGTGTCGGGGGGTGGTCTCTGAGGCAGTGTTGGGTGATGGTGTCTGAAGAAGTGTTGGGTGGTGGTGTCTGAGGCAGTGATGGGTGGTGGTGTCTGAGGCAGTGTTGGGTGGTGGTGTCTGAGGCAGTGTTGGGTGGTGGTGTCTGAGGCAGTGATGGGTGGTGGTGTCTGAGGCAGTGTTGGGTGGTTGTGTCTGAAGCAGTGTGGTGGTGGTGTCTGATGCAGTGTTGGGTGGTGGTGTCTTAGGCAGTGTTGGGAGGGGGTG
Source organism: Procambarus clarkii (assembly GCF_040958095.1). NCBI lineage: Eukaryota > Metazoa > Arthropoda > Malacostraca > Decapoda > Cambaridae > Procambarus > Procambarus clarkii. The sequence continues at coordinate 52,515,396 of NC_091155.1, forward strand.
TCTGAGGCAGTGTTGGATGGTGGTGTCTTAGGCAGTGTTGGGTGGTGGTGTCTGAGGCAGTGTTTGATGGTGGTGTCTGAGGCACTGTTGGGTAGTAGTGTCTTAAATAGTGTTGGGTGGTGGTGTCTAAGGCAGTGTTGGGTGGTGGTGACTGTGGCACTGTTTGGTGGTGATGTCTGAGGCAGTGTTTTGTGGTGGTGTCTGAGGCAGTGTTGGGTGGTGTTGTCTGAGGCAGTGTTGGGTGGTGGTGCCTGAGGCAGTGGTTGTGTGGTGGTGTCTTAGGCAGTGTTGGGTGGTGGTGTCTGAGGCAGTGTTGGGTTGTGGTGTCTGAGGCAGTGTTGGGTGGTGGTGTCTGATGCAGTGTTGGGTTTTAATGTCTGAGGCGGTGTTGGGTGGTGGTGTCTGAGGCAGTGTTGGGTGGTGGTGTCTGAGGAAGGGTTGGGTTGTGGTGTCTGAGGCAGTGTTGGGTGGTGGTGTCTGAGGCAGTGTTGGGTGGTGGTGTCTGAGGAAGGGTTGGGTTGTGGTGTCTGAGTCAGTCTTCGGTGGTGGTGTCTGATGGAGTGGTTGGGTGGTGGTGTCTGAGATAGTGTTTGGTGGTGGTGTCTGAGGCACTGTTGGGTGGTAATGTCTGAAATAGTGATGGGTCGTGGTGTCTGAGGCAGTGTTGGGTAGTGATATCTTAGGCAGTGTTGGGTGGTGGTGTCTGAGGCAGTGTTGGGTTTTGGTGTCTGAGGCAGTGTTGGGTGGTAGGGTCTGAGGCAGTGTTGAGTGGTGGTGTCTGAGGCAGTGTTGGGTGGTTGTGTCTGAGGCAGTGCTGGGTGGTTGTGTCTGAGGCAGTGTTGGGTGGTTGTGTCTGAGGCAGTGTTGGGTGGTGGTGTCTGAGGCAGTGTTGGGTGGTGGTGTCTGAGGCAGTGTTAGGTGGTGGTGTCTGAGGCAGTGTTGGGTTTTGGTGTCTGAGGCAGTGTTGGGTTTTGGTGTCTGAGGCAGTGTTGGGTTTTGGTGTCTGAGGCAGTGTTGGGTGGTGGTGTCTGAGGCAGTGTTGGTTGGTGGTGTCTGAGGCAGTGGTTGTGTTTTGGTGTCTGAGGCAGTGTTGGGTGGTAGTGTCTGAGGCAGTGTTGAGTGGTGGTGTCTGAGGCAGTGTTGGGTGGTGGTGTCTGAGGCAGTGTTGGGTGGTGGTGTCTGAGGCAGTGTTGGGTGGTGTTGTCTGAGGCAGTGTTGGGTTTTGGTGTCTGAGGCAGTGTTGGGTGGTGGTGCCTGAGGCAGTGTTGGGTGGTGGTGTCTGAGGCAGTGTTGGGTGGTGGTGCCTGAGGCAGTGGTTGGGTGGTTGTGTCTGAGGCAGTGTTGGGTGGTGGTGTCTGAGGCAGTGTTGGGTGGTGGCGTCTGAGGCAGTGTTGGGTGGTGGTGTCTAAGATAGTGTTGGGTGGTGGTGTCTGAGGCAGTGGTTGTGTGGTGGTGTCTGAGGAAGGGTTGGGTGGTGGTGTCTGAAATAGTGTTGGGTGGTGGTGTCTGAGGCAGTGGTTGTGTGGTGTTGTCTGAGATAGGGTTGGGTGGTGGTGTCTGAAAAAGTGTTGGGTGGTGGTGTCTGAGTCAGTGTTGGGTGGTGGTGGCTGATGTACTGTTGGGTGTTGGTGTCTGAGGCAGTGTTGGGTGGTGGTGTGTGAAGAAGTGTTGGGTGGTAGTGCCTGAGCTAGTTTTGTGTGGCGTTGTGTGAGGCAGTGTTGGGTAGTGGTTTATTAGGAAGTGTTGGGTAGTTGTGTCTTAGGCAGTGTTGGGTGGTGGTGTCTGAGGCAGTGTTGGGTGGTGGAGTCTGAGGGAGTGTTTGGTGGTGGTGTCTGAGGCACTGTTGGGTGGTAGTGTCTGAAATAGTGTTGGGTGATGGTGTCTGAGGCACTGTTGGGTGGTAGTGTCTGAAATAGTGTTGGGTGGTGGTGTCTGAGGCAGTGATGGGTACTGGTGTCTTAGGCAGTGTTGGGATGTGGTGTCTGAGGCAGTGTTGGGTTTTGGTGTCTGAGGCGGTGTTGGGTGGTGGTGTCTGAGGCAGTGTTGGGTGGTGGTGTCTCAGGCAGTGTTGGGTGGTGGTGTCTGAGGCAGTGTTGGGTGGTGGTGTCTGAGGCAGTATTGGGTGGTGGTGTCTCAGGCAGTGTTGGGTGGTGGTGTCTGAGGCAGTGTTGGGTGGTGGTGTCTGAGGCAGTGTTGGGTGGTGGTGTCTGAGGCAGTGTTGGGTGGTGGTGTCTGAGGCAGTGTTGGGTGGTGGTGTCTGAGGCAGTGTTGGGTGGTGGTGTCTGAGGCAGTGTTGGGTGGTGGTGTCTGAGGCAGTTTTGGGTGGTGGTGTCTGAGGCAGTGTTGGGTGGTGGTGTCTTAGGCAGTGTTGGGTGGTGGTGTCTGAGGCAGTGTTTGATGGTGGTGTCTGAGGCACTGTTGGGTAGTAGTGTCTGAAATAGTGTTGTGTGGTGGTGTCCGAGGCAGTGTTGGGTGGTGGTGTCTGAGGCAGTGTTGGGTGGTGGTGTGTGAGGCAGTGTTGGGTGGTGGTGTGTGAGGCAGTATTGGGTGGTGGTGACTGTGGCACTGCTTGGTGGTGATGTCTGAGGCAGCGTTTTGTGGTGGTGTCAGAGGCAGTGTTGGGTGGTGGTGTCTGAGGCAGTGTTGGGTGGTGGTGTCTGAGGCAGTGTTGGGTGGTGGTGTCTTAGGCAGTGTTTTGTGATGGTGTCTGAGGCAGTGTTGGATGGTGGTGTCTGAGGCACTGTTGGGTAGTAGTGTCTGAAATATTGTTGGGTGGTGGGGTCTGAGGCAGTGTTGGGTGGTGGTGACTGTGGCACTGTTGGGTGGTGATGTCTGAGGCAGTGTTGGGTGGGGGTGTCTGAGGCAGTGTTGGATGGTGGTGTCTTAGGCAGTGTTGGGTGGTGGTGTCTGAGGCAGTGTTTGATGGTGGTGTCTGAGGCACTATTGGGTAGTAGTGTCTGAAATAGTGTTGTGTGGTGGTGTCCGAGGCAGTGTTGGGTGGTGGTGTCTGAGGCAGTGTTGGGTGGTGGTGTGTGAGGCAGTGTTGGGTGGTGGTGTGTGAGGCAGTGTTGGGTGGTGGTGTGTGAGGCAGTGTTGGGTGGTGGTGTCTGATGCAGTGTTGGGTGGTGGTGTCTGAGGCAGTGTTGGGTGGTGGTGTCTGAGGCAGTGTTGGGTGGTGGTGTCTGAGGCAGTGTTGGGTGGTGGTGTCTGAGGCAATGTTGGGTGGTGGTGTCTGAGGCAGTGTTGGGTTTTGGTGTCTGAGGCAGTGTTGGGTTTTGGTGTCTGAGGCAGTGTTGGGTGGTGTTGTCTGAGGCAGTGTTGGGTGGTGGTGTCTTAGGCAGTGTTGGGTGGTGGTGTCTGAAATAGTGTAGGGTGGTGGTGTCTGAGGCAGTGTTGGGTAGTGGTGTCTGAGGCAGTGTTGGGTGGTGGTGTCTGAGGCAGTGTTGGGTGGTGGTGTCTGAGGCAATGTTGGGTGGTGGTGTCTGAGGCAGTGTTGGGTTTTGGTGTCTGAGGCAGTGTTGGGTTTTGGTGTCTGAGGCAGTGTTGGGTGGTGTTGTTTGAGGCAGTGTTGGGTGGTGGTGTCTGAGGCAGCGTTGGGTGGTAGTGTCTGAAATAGTGTAGGGTGGTGGTGTCTGAGGCAGTGTTGGGTAGTGGTGTCTGAGGCAGTGTTGGGTGGTGGTGTCTGAGGCAGTGTTGGGTGGTGGTGTCTGAGGCAGTGTTGGGTGTTGGTGTCTGAGGCAGTGTTGGGTTTTGGTGTCTGAGGCAGTGTTGGGTGGTGGTGTCTGAGGCAGTGTTGGGTGGTGGTGTCTGAGGCAGTGTTGGGTGGTGGTGTCTGAGGCACTGTTGGGTGGTAGTGTCTAAGGTGGTGTTGGGTGGTAGTGTCTGAAATAGTGTTGGGCGGTGGTGTCTGAGGCAGTGTTGGGTGGTGGTGTCTGAGGCAGTGTTGGGTGGTGGTGTCTGAGGCAGTGTTGGGTGGTGGTGTCTGAGGCAGTGTTGGGTGGTGGTGTCTGAGGCAGTTGTTGTGTGGTGGTCTCTTAGGCAGTGGTTGGGTGGTTTTGTCTGAGGCAGTGTTGTGTGGTGGTGTCTGAGGCAGTGTTGGGTGGTGGTGTCTGAGGCAGTGTTGGGTTTTGGTGTCTGAGGCAGTGTTGGGTTTTGGTGTCTGATTCAGTGTTGGGTTTTGGTGTCTGAGGCAGTGTTGGGGTTTGGTGTCTGAGGCAGTGTTGAGTGGTGGTGTCTGAGTCAGTGTTGGGTGGTGGTGTCTGAGGCAGTGTTGGATGGTGGTGTCTGAAGCAGTGTTGGGTGGTTGTGTCTGAGGCAGTGTTGGGTGGTGGTGTCTGAGGCAGTGTTGGATGGTGGTGTCTGAGGCAGTGTTGGGTGGTGGTGTCTGAGGCACTGTTGGGTGGTGGTGACTGAAGCAGTGTTGGATGGTGGTGTCTGAGGCAGTGTTGGGTGGTGGTGTCTGAGGCAGTGTTGGGTGGTGGTGTCTGAGGCAGTGTTGGGTGATGGTGTCTGAGGCAGTGTTGGGTGGTGGTGTCTGAGACAGTGTTGGGTGGTAGTGTCTGAGGCAGTGTTGGGTGGTGGTGTCCCGAGGCAGTGGTTGGGTGGTGGCGTCTGAGGCAGTGTTGGGTGGTGGTGTCTGAGGCAGTGGATGGGTGGTGGTGTCTGAGATAGTGTTGGGTGGTGGTGTCTGAGGCAGTGTTGGGTGGTGGTGCCTGAGGCAGTGTTGGGTGGTGGTGTCTGAGGCAGTGTTGGGTGGTGGTGTCTGAGGCAGTGTTGGGTGGTGGTGTCTGAGGCAGTGTTGGGTGGTGGTGCCTGAGGCAGTGTTGGGTGGTGGTGTCTGAGGCAGTGTTGGGTGGTGGTGTCTGAGGCAGTGTTGGGTGGTGGTGTCTGAGGCAGTGTTGGGTGGTGGTGTCTGAGGCAGTGTTGGGTGGTGGTGTCTGAGGCAGTTGTTGTGTGGTGGTCTCTTAGGCAGTGGTTGGGTGGTTTTGTCTGAGGCAGTGTTGTGTGGTGGTGTCTGAGGCAGTGTTGGGTGGTGGTGTCTGAGGCAGTGTTGGGTTTTGGTGTCTGAGGCAGTGTTGGGTTTTGGTGTCTGATTCAGTGTTGGGTTTTGGTGTCTGAGGCAGTGTTGGGGTTTGGTGTCTGAGGCAGTGTTGAGTGGTGGTGTCTGAGTCAGTGTTGGGTGGTGGTGTCTGAGGCAGTGTTGGATGGTGGTGTCTGAAGCAGTGCTGGGTGGTTGTGTCTGAGGCAGTGTTGGGTGGTGGTGTCTGAGGCAGTGTTGGATGGTTGTGTCTGAGGCAGTGTTGGGTGGTGGTGTCTAAGGCAGTGTTGGGTGGTGGTGTCTGAGGCAGTGTTGGGTGGTGGTGTCTGAAGCAGTGTTGGGTGGTGGTGTCTGAGGCAGTGTTGGGTGGTGGTGTCTGAGGCAGTGTTGGATGGTGGTGTCTGAGGCAGTGTTGGGTGGTGGTGTCTGAGGCAGTGTTGGGTGGTGGTGTCTGAGGCAGTGTTGGGTGGTGGTGTCTAAGGCAGTGTTGGATGGTGGTGTCTGAGGCAGTGTTGGGTGGTGGTGTCTGAGGCAGTGTTGGGTGGTGGTGTCTAAGGCAGTGTTGGATGGTGGTGTCTGAGGCAGTGTTGGGTGGTGGTGTCTGGGGCAGTGTTGGGTGGTGGTGTCTGATGTAGTGTTGGGTGGTAGTGTCTGATGCAGTGTTGGGTGGAGGTGACTGTAGCAGTGTTGGGTCCTTATGTCTGAGGCAGTGTTGGGTGGTGGCGTCTGAGTCATTGTTGGGTGGTGGTGTCTGAGGCAGTGGTTGTGTGGTGGTGTCTGAGGAAGGGTTGGGTGGTGGTGTCTGAGTCAGTGTTGGGTGGTGGTGTCTTACGCAGTGGATGGGTGGTGGTGTCTTAGGCAGTGTTGGGTGGTGGTGTCTGAGGCAGCGTTGGGTGGTGGTGTCTGAAGCAGTGTTGGGTGGTGGTGTCTGAGGCAGTGTTGGGTGGTGGTGTCTGATGCAGTGTTGGGTGGTGGTGACTGTAGCAGTGTTGGGTTCTTATGTCTGTGGCAGTGTTGGGTGGTGGCGTCTGAGTCATTGTTGGGTGGTGGTGTCTGAGAAAGTGTTGGTTTGTGGTGTCTGAAGAAGTGTTGGGTGATGGTGTCTGAAGCAGTGTTGGGTGGTGGTGTCTGAGACAGTGTTGGGTGGTAGTGTCTGAGGCAGTGTTGGGTGGTGGTGTCCCGAGGCAGTGGTTAGGTGGTGGCGTCTGAGGCAGTGTTGGGTGGTGGTGTCTGAGGCAGTGGATGGGTGGTGGTGTCTGAGATAGTGTTGGGTGGTGGTGTCTGAGGCAGTGTTGGGTGGTGGTGCCTGAGGCAGTGTTGGGTGGTGGTGTCTGAGGCAGTGTTGGGTGGTGGTGTCTGAGGCAGTGTTGGGTGGTGGTGTCTGAGGCAGTGTTGGGTGGTGGTGCCTGAGGCAGTGTTGGGTGGTGGTGTCTGAGGCAGTGTTGGGTGGTGGTGTCTGAGGCAGTGTTGGGTGGTGGTGTATGAGGCAGTGTTGGGTGGTGGTGTCTGAGGCAGTGTTGGGTGGTGGTGTCTGAGGCAGTGTTGGGTGGTGGTATCTAAGGCAGTGTTTGGTGGTGTCTGAGGCAGTTGTTGTGTGGTGGTCTCTTAGGCAGTGGTTGGGTGGTTTTGTCTGAGGCAGTGTTGTGTGGTGGTGTCTGAGGCAGTGTTGGGTGGTGGTGTCTGAAGCAGTGTTGGGTTTTGGTGTCTGAGGCAGTGTTGGGTTTTGGTGTCTGATTCAGTGTTGGGTTTTGGTGTCTAAGGCAGTGTTGGGTTTTGGTGTCTGAGGCAGTGTTGGGTTTTGGTGTCTGATTCAGTGTTGAGTGGTGGTGTCTGAGTAAGTGTTGGGTGGTGGTGTCTGAGGCAGTGTTGGATGGTGGTGTCTGAAGCAGTGTTGGGTGGTTGTGTCTGAGGCAGTGTTGGGTGGTGGTGTCTGAGGCAGTGTTGGATGGTGGTGTCAGAGGCAGTGTTGGGTGGTGATGTCTGAGGCACTGTTGGGTGGTGGTGACTGAAGCAGTGTTGGATGGTGGTGTCTGAGGCAGTGTTGGATGGTGGTGTCTGAGGCAGTGTTGGGTGATGGTGTCTGAGGCAGTGTTGGGTGGTGGTTTCTGAGACAGTGTTGGGTGGTAGTGTCTGAGGCAGTGTTGGGTGGTGGTGTCCCGAGGCAGTGGTTGGGTGGTGGCGTCTGAGGCAGTGTTGGGTAGTGGTGTCTGAGGCAGTGGATGGGTGGTGGTGTCTGAGATAGTGTTGGGTGGTGGTGTCTGAGGCAGTGTTGGGTGGTGGTGTCTGAGGCAGTGTTGGGTGGTGGTGCCTGAGGCAGTGTTGGGTGGTGGTGTCTGAGGCAGTGTTGGGTGGTGGTGTCTGAGGCAGTGTTGGGTGGTGGTGTCTGAGGCAGTGTTGGGTGGTGGTGTCTGAGGCATTGTTGGGTGGTGGTGTCTGAGGCAGTTGTTGTGTGGTGGTCTCTTAGGCAGTGGTTGGGTGGTTTTGTCTGAGGCAGTGTTGTGTGGTGGTGTCTGAGGCAGTGTTGGGTGGTGGTGTCTGAGGCAGTGTTGGGTTTTGGTGTCTGAGGCAGTGTTGGGTTTTGGTGTCTGATTCAGTGTTGGGTTTTGGTGTCTGAGGCAGTGTTGGGGTTTGGTGTCTGAGGCAGTGTTGAGTGGTGGTGTCTGAGTCAGTGTTGGGTGGTGGTGTCTGAGGCAGTGTTGGATGGTGGTGTCTGAAGCAGTGTTGGGTGGTTGTGTCTGAGGCAGTGTTGGGTGGTGGTGTCTGAGGCAGTGTTGGATGGTTGTGTCTGAGGCAGTGTTGGATGGTGGTGTCTGAGGCAGTGTTGGGTGGTGGTGTCTGAGGCAGTGTTGGGTGGTGGTGTCTGAAGCAGTGTTGGGTGGTGGTGTCTGAGGCAGTGTTGGGTGGTGGTGTCTGAGGCAGTGTTGGATGGTGGTGTCTGAGGCAGTGTTGGGTGGTGGTGTCTGAGGCAGTGTTGGGTGGTGGTGTCTGAGGCAGTGTTGGGTGGAGGTGTCTAAGGCAGTGTTGGATGGTGGTGTCTGAGGCAGTGTTGGGTGGTGGTGTCTGAGGCAGTGTTGGGTGGTGGTGTCTAAGGCAGTGTTGGATGGTGGTGTCTGAGGCAGTGTTGGGTGGTGGTGTCTGAGGCACTGTTGGGTGGTGGTGTCTAAGGCAGTGTTGGGTGGTGGTGTCTGGGGCAGTGTTGGGTGGTGGTGTCTGATGTAGTGTTGGGTGGTAGTGTCTGATGCAGTGTTGGGTGGTGGTGACTGTAGCAGTGTTGGGTTCTTATGTCTGAGGCAGTGTTGGGTGGTGGCGTCTGAGTCATTGTTGGGTGGTGGTGTCTGAGGCAGTGGTTGTGTGGTGGTGTCTGAGGAAGGGTTGGGTGGTGGTGTCTGAGTCAGTGTTGGGTGGTGGTGTCTTACGCAGTGGATGGGTGGTGGTGTCTTAGGCAGTGTTGGGTGGTGGTGTCTGAGGCAGTGTTGGGTGGTGGTGTCTGAAGCAGTGTTGGGTGGTGGTGTCTGAGGCAGTGTTGGGTGGTGGTGTCTGATGCAGTGTTGGGTGGTGGTGACTGTAGCAGTGTTGGGTTCTTATGTCTGAGGCAGTGTTGGGTGGTGGCGTCTGAGTCATTGTTGGGTGGTGGTGTCTGAGAAAGTGTTGGTTTGTGGTGTCTGAAGAAGTGTTGGGTGATGGTGTCTGAGGCAGTGTTGGGTGGTGGTGTCTGAGACAGTGTTGGGTGGTAGTGTCTGAGGCAGTGTTGGGTGGTGGTGTCCCGAGGCAGTGGTTGGGTGGTGGCGTCTGAGGCAATGGATGGGTGGTGGTGTCTGAGATAGTGTTGGGTGGTGGTGTCTGAGGCAGTGTTGGGTGGTGGTGCCTGAGGCAGTGTTGGGTGGTGGTGTCTGAGGCAGTGTTGGGTGGTGGTGTCTGAGGCAGTGTTGGGTGGTGGTGTCTGAGGCAGTGTTGGGTGGTCTTGCCTGAGGCAGTGTTGGGTGGTGGTGTCTGAGGCAGTGTTGGGTGGTGGTGTCTGAGGCAGTGTTGGGTGGTGGTGTCTGAGGCAGTGTTGGGTGGTGGTGTCTGAGGCAGTGTTGGGTGGTGGTGTCTGAGGCAGTGTTGGGTGGTGGTATCTAAGGCAGTGTTTGGTGGTGTCTGAGGCAGTGTTGGGTGGTGGTGTCTGAGACAGTGTTGGGTGGTGGTGACTGTGGCAGTGTTGGGTGGTGATGTCTGAGGCAGTGTCGGGGGGGGGGGTGGTGTCTGAGGCAGTGTTGGGTGGTGGTGTCTGAGGCAGTGTTGGGTGGTGGTGTCTGAGTAGGTGTTGGGTGGTAGTGCCTGAGGCAGTTTTGTGTGGTGGTGTGTGAGGCAGTGTTGGGTAGTTGTTTATTAGGAAGTGTTGGGTAGTGGTGTCTTAGGCAGTGTTGGGTGGTGGTGTCTGAGTAAGTGTTGGGTGGTAATGCCTGAGGCAGTTTTGTGTGGTGTTGTGTGAGGCAGTGTTGGGTAGTGGTTTTGGATATATAGCTCCAAAATATAGATGGGTGGTGCAAGGGCATGGGAGGTACTCTTGTATACCATGGATGGTATTTCACTAATGTTCTCATTGTTTACTGATGTTAACATTGTCTATCTGTAGCTGAATTGCATTTGTTGATTTACTTCAAAATAAGGTGTAGTAGGTTTTTTATATGTTTAGTGTGAGTTTGTTGGTTGACATCGACAAGTGGATTTTTTTTAATTCATTATTCACAACATTATTCAATGTATGTGGGTTGGGATCGGAGTAGATGTGAGTAGTATCATCAGCAAACAATATAGGTTTATAAATGGTAGAAACATTAGGCAGATCACTGATATATATAAGAAATAGGAGAGGTGCTGCCCTGTGGCACCCCTACGGTTAGTGGTAGAATGGGAGAGGTTATATCATTGATGGCTACATATTAGTGTCTGTCACTAAGATATTATCGGATATAATTCAGGGTAAGACCTCGGATTCCATGATGGTGGAGTTTAAGTAAGAGGTAGTTATGGTTAACAGTATCAAAGGGTTTTCTCATGTCAATGAAGAGTCCAATGGGAAACTCATTTTTGTCAAGGGCTGAGTAGATTATATCAAGGAGACTAATAATTGCATCGCTGGTACTCGTTTGGGGGCGGAAGCCAAACTAACAGGGGCTGAGCATGTTGAATTTTAAGAGGTAGGAGAAGAGCTGTTTGTAAATAATTGTTTAAATAATTTTTATAATATGGGTAGGTTTGATATTGGTCTATAATTGGTTATATCTGACGGATTGCCTCCTTTATGAACTGGCGTTTCTCGTGTTTTTTTAAGGATATCAGGGTAGGTATGACACCACTAGAGATTTGTTGAACAGCAGAGCTATGGGTGGTGCAAGTGCATGGGAAGTACTCTTGTATACCATGGATAATATTTCACTAATGTTCTCAGCTTTGGTTTTTAGTGAGTGTATGATGGACACAACATTTGTCGGGCTGACTGGTGAAAGGAGAATCGGATAGCTGCCTGAGAGATATGTATTAATATGTGTCTGAGTCTGTGGGATTTTTCTGGCAAGGTTAGCACCAACCGATGAAAAGAAGCTATTCAATTCATTTGCCGTTTCTAAATCAGTTGCAGGTGTATAACCATCCTTTGAGAGTTTTATCTGGTTATGTGAGTGTTGTTTAGTTTCCAGGATGTTAGAGATGGCTTTCCATGTTGTCATTTGCTTCTTTGAATCTACTCTCATAATAGGAAAGTTTAACTTTTCTTATGATACTGGTTCGATGCTTATGATACTTATGATTCAATGCTTCAGCTGGTAAGCATTGATGAAAACATTTTAACTACTTCCTTTGTAACTAGGCCAATCCTAAATTTAGTTCATATTCATGTTTCTTGTTGATTGCTTTGAGTATGCCACTTGTGAGCCACGGATTGTTTATTCTTTTGTCAATTACTTGCTTGGTGAGGAGAGGGATAATGAGTGTTGTAGAGGCTTAGAGTTTTGGAAAGGAAGAAGTTAGCTAATGAATTTATATCCTGTGTATTATTGAATTCTGATTCCCAATTAATATTGTGAAGTGCATTTGTGAAGTTGCCTATTGTTGCTTCACTATGCAACCTGAATGTAAGTTTCTTGTTTTCTGGTGGTGTTATGTCCATGTATGGATTTGGGTAATTTTCTTTCAAATAAAGGCTTTTTATGTGCTCTACTTTTGCAAATTCATCTTCTCTTTGCTCAGTAATGTGACATGATTAATTATTTAAAGTTAAAACGCGTCAACAATCAGAGGAAAACTTATCATATATAACTCTATTGTTTATAATTATAGAGCGGCAAGGAGAATATTATTTGGCGTTAATATCACACAGGCATACAGATGTTTAATTCTAAATAGACCTTATGAACTGGTAAATGATGAACCATTATTTTTATTTGCTGCATTAATTCAAGGAATAATATTGGTTGCATTCCTTATATAGTTTTTGAAGGACAATGACTTTTTATACATGATTCAAAATTCAGAATGTTTTCATTTTTCTTCAACAGTGCTTTGTTCAGTTTCAAAGGCCTAAATGCAATTCTCAAAATTCATCGCCCACGTACTATAAATCACACAATATAAATGTTGTTTTCGAGGTTAGAGGCCAGAGGTTGAGGAAGATGGGTGTTAAAGAGGGGAGAAGGAGGATGGAAGGATAATGGATGTGAATGGGGGAAAGATGGAGATAATGGGGGAAATAGTAGAGATGGAAGGGAAGAGTGAAAGAGAGAGAGGGAGTAGAGGAAGGGGAGAGGGTTAAGGGAGGGATAGAGTGGACATGGAGGGGAGATGTGGGATGTGGGGGAGAGGGTGGAAAATAGGGGTGGAATGATGGGTATAACATTAGAGAATGTCTGATTTTTTTCGATTTGTCTTTCCAAAGTTGGAGACCAAATGCCCTCAGTTAGTATGAGTGTAGAGCGTTGGCTCCAAAATACTTTACCTAAACTCTCTGCCTGGAAATTTTTGATTAAGAACTAAAGGTAACGAGTCTGGTGAGTAAAACACTGGAGAACATTTGAACGGAATTAACGTAAGGTTGTATTCAACCCTTCACGTTTCACATATTTATAAGAAAAAGTCGATCGAATCTTTGGTTGGTGCCAATAAGATTATATCATCAGGTTAACAGAAAACATAATACTACATATGCAACAGACAGGACGTCATGCTCTCAACTCTTTCAACTATGGTATAAGATGGGCAGCAAAATATTTTAATGTGATAAATTTTGTTGAGGAAATTTCTCCATCGCATTTCTACTTGTTTATACCTGATTAGAAAAATACATATATCTAGCAATAACAGGACATACTTTTCTGCTCATTAATTCATTAAACAATTTGAAGGGTTCAACATTGTCAAATGCTTTGGAATCACTAAGTAATGGCGAGAACAGAGCTTCCCTTTGAGTTTAAGTACTGAATACTATGAATAAACTACAATGTTGTATAGCAACCAATTTTGTATGGAAATTGAAAGTCAGAGTTTCTATTTAGGAAGAATGTCAACCAGTATATAATCAAATATTTTGTTTATTATTAGTATGTTTAAGGCAATGGCTCCATAGTTCTCATAAGGAGACGTGGAAGCTTGGCATTTCCTTGGAATAGTAACAAGTACAGAGGTGTTTATTACAGTGGTGATGATGTACAGCCCGTCCTCCTAAGGATCCCCAGCATCAAGAAACAGTCATACTAAAGTGCCTCCTTATACATAACCTACCAGAGGACTCAAAACAGAAAACGGGACTGTACGTCACTTTCGCTAGACGCTTCCATTTTCTAGGACGAAAATTTTTGGCCTTATGTGACGCTTAAGAGAAAGGCAACGTTCTCTGTAGGAGGACAGGTTGCGGTGTACCATGGTAGATGAGGAGTGTAAGACACAGATAGACAGACAAACACTTCCGGCGATTCCTGTTCATTATAGTCAATATAGATAATAAACAGGTCATCATAACTACCATTTTTACGTCTACTGTTCACAAAAAACATATCCCACACACTCTGATTCTCTGCCAGACAGACGTTACCTGTGTCTTGATGAACATTTTTTAATGCTATTTTCATCTCCAAATTATATAACTTGTTGACAAGAGATTAGCACTAAAAGTCACTGCAGCATTTCAAACATCTCGTAAATAAAATGTTATTACCACAAAATGACATCACATAATTTAATTAAAGTGACAAAGAGTAGTTGCACACTCGCAACATTCTAACTTACAGGTGGTGTATAAATACAAAATTAACATAATCATAATAATAGTAACTCCTGGTACGTACTCAAGAAGTGTAAATATTCAGCCTATCCTCCTGTTAAGTAGTACTTATAATATGAACACCATTGTATATTTATTAACGTAAAAGACAATTAGAAAGTAGAAATCGGTATTATTGAATTCGAACAAACCAGAAAAGTTTTTGTTCTGATGTTGCAAAGGAAACCTAACTTAACCTAACCTTCCTAGGCCTAATACACGCTATCTGAGGCCTAATATAATACAAATATATTCTATACTTGGCCTAAGAAAAATTCGGTTTGGTTTTTAGCTACAATTTGTTTCGGACTTAAAGAGTGAAGAGTACCCATTTGTACTAATTGTCCTTAAGGTCTATGTATGTACGATGGCCCACACTTACAAAAAGTACTATCTTAACTAGAGGACGGGTGATCTGTTTGAATATAAAAACACTGTTATGTTTTTTCCTGGCGCTTATGCCAATTAAATATTATTTTTTACAAGATACCTCGACGTCAGCAGTCATTGTGAATAAAAGTGAAATTAGTTTTTTTTATAAAAATGATTTCGTTATTTGCATTACTAAATATATGAACCTCGCTTAAGGGACTAAATAGAAATTTAATATATGTTTTCAATCTTAAGGTATTTGGCTCGGGACAGATCACTTGTCATTTCTTCAAAAGTGGTAAATCAATGTCTATCATATGCTTGCAGCCTCGATTTATATAGCGTTATGTTATTATTATTATAATAACATTCCGTAACAAAATTAAGTTTTTCAAGTTCTACATTTATTTTCACAGTAAAACATTGTTTCATATATAATCTTTCACATATTTACAAGGGTTATATTTGTTAAAGTTTTGGAACATTTTGCTGGTGGATTTGGATAATTCTATCATTGTAATCAAAAGTTTTGTATATGCTCATTTTTCGCAAATTCATCATCTTTTTTCACATGCTAATTTGCTCAATAATGTGAGTTGCTTAATTATTTATAGCTAAAAAGTATCCCTCAGAGGGAAAAATTATCGTATTTAACTAATGTGTTTATAATTATTTGGCGTCAAGAAGAATATTATATGGCGGAAATAACACACTGATTTACTGGTGTTTATATTCAACATAGACTTTATAGTAGACCCTTGTACTTGAAGGGTCATTATCATCATTTCATTGTTTGTTTTAATTAAAGTTATTTCCTGGAGGGCTTTGAGGTTGTGAAATGGCTGTTGTCAATCAAACAAGTATATTTCAGTAATATAGTTCAATATAATTCGTGGGTTGTTATAACATTATCTGTGTAAGACCAAGTTTGATACATCTGTAATGATATTAAATGACAGTCCGGAGCTCAGATGATAAACAAGTTTTTTTTTTACATGGAAGCATGCGTATATGTACAATAAAAGCAAAACAGAAAACAAACTAGAACAAAACAAGCAGAGCTTGTTAAATTAAGCTTGAGCTTGAGCTAACTAACATTAACAAACCACCTCTCGAGACAAGGGAGATAAGCTTTAGGCTGCACAATGAAACTGCTATATGCAATTTTATAGCTGCTGCTGCTAATGTCAACTGGGAGTCCGAATTACGTAACATAGGGGACATCAACCTAGCAGTGCAATCTTTTCTTCAAAAAACTCTCAGCCTTTATAACATCCACTGTCCTATGCTAACGAAACAAGTCACAACTAAAAGGCTAAACAATCCTTGGCTTACAAAGGAAATACTTAAATCCATTAATAAAAAGCATAACCTTGAAAAAGTATAGGTTAGGAATCGTCTCCAAAGAATTTTCAAAGAATTACTCATCATTGCTATCTAAAATGATTAGAAGAGCCAAAACTAAATATTACGATGATAAATTTACCCAAACAAAGGGCAACATTAGAAAATATGGAGCACAATTTCACAAATATTGGGATCAAAGAAGATTTTAAATAACAAACCAACACTCCTGTTCAATAACGATGGTCAGCTTTCAGCCTCTGATTCTGCTATTGAGTTCAATAGGTTCTTCTCTTCCATTGGGTCATCCCTTGCAAATGACATTCCATCTTCCAGTACTGATGTTAAGGACTATCTTACAGGTAACTATGCACAATCTCTGTACGCCTGCAAATTCCACTGATGTTAATGATATAATCCTTTCCCATAAAACCAAGTCTAGTGCCCTTGAGGAGATACCAACTTTAATTTACAAAACAAGCCTCCAGATCTTTAACCACTGCCATTGCATTGCTCTTCAACAAGTCACTTGAACTAGAAACCTTTTCAGATATTCTAAAAAAAAAAAGGGAGAATAACCCCTGCCCACCAAGTGGCAGGTTCTTGATGACCTCCATGGCAGTGACCATTTCCCCATCCTTGTTTCCTTTTTCTCTTTTCGCCCTTCCCTCTCTTTCCCTAGATGGCAGTTTGCTAAGGCGGACTGGACCCTATTTTCCCTCAGTGCTACTCTCTCTGACCTCTCCCTTCTGCCTCTCCCTCGTACTCTCCTCCTTTTTCATGACACTGTCTTCGACGCTGCCCTCCGCTCTATCCCTCGCTCTTCCACTCTTCCGCTCTTCCACAGATCTGGAAGCGTATCTGCAAGATAGCAGGTAAGTTCGTTCCCGATGTTTCATCGGTCCTTCACCTCCATGATACTCTTGTGGCGGACCCGTTGCAGGTCGCTTCCGAACTGGGTTCCCACTTTTCTTCTGTTAGCTCTGGTCTTCATCTTCCCCAATCTTTCCTTCTTCGTAAACCTGTCCTTGAGTCTCGTCCTTTAGATTTCTGCACTCATCTTCAGCTTCCCTATAATGATCCCTTCTCTCTCTCTGAACTTCGTTCTGCCCTGGCCCTCTGCGGTTCTACGGCGGCGGGCTCCGAAGGTATTCATTATGAGATGCTTCGCCATCTCCCTCCCTTGCACATCTCAGTATTTACTGAGTCTGTATAATAGGATCTGGGAGTCGTCGTCAGTCCCTGAGGACTGGCTCGATGCCGTTGTCCTCCCTGTTCGCAAACCGTGGTCTCTGGGTACTTCCCCTAAGGACTTTCGCCCTATTGCTCTCACAAGTTGTGTCTGCAAACTCTTTGAACGTATGGTTAACGTTCGTCTGATGTGGTTCCTGGAACACCATCACCTCTCCCCTTCTCAATTTGGTTTCCGCAAGTGCTGCAGCACGACAGATGTCCTGGTGAACTTGGAGGTCTATATTCGTACTGCTTTTGCTGTGAAGACCTCCGTTATTGCCGTCCTTTTTGACCTGGAAAAGGCTTACGACACCACTTGGCGTTATCATATCCTATCTCAACTTCATTCTTTTGGCCTTCGTGGTCATCTCCCTCTCTTTCTCCGCAGCTTCCTCTCTCGTCGTTCCTTTCAGGTGCGCCTTGGTAGCGCTCTCTCTCCCTCTTTTCAGCAATACGAAGGTGTGCCCCAGGGCACACCTTCTGGTTCTGAGTACTAGTAGTTCTGAGCACTACTCATTTTCTGGTTGCCCTCAATGGTCTTCTTTCCTCTCTTCCTTCTGGTGTCTTCTCCGCTCTCTATGTCGATGATCTTACCCTTTGTTGTGAGGGTGATGATTCGCCTCTCCTTCAACGCCGGCTTCAACTTGCAATTGATGCCGTGTCGTCTTGGGCCACAGATCATGGCTTCAAGTTCTCTACTTCTAAGACTTGTGCCATGACTTTTACGCGGAAACGGGTTGTTCTTCGTCCCTCTTTGTCCCTTTATGGTCATCCCCTTGAATACAAAGATTCCGCGAAGCTTTTGGGGTTATTCCTTGACACTCGTTTGTCTTGGTCTCCCCATATCTCTTACCTCCGTGTTGAGTGCTCTAAGGCCCTTACCCTCCTTCGGGTCTTGTCCCATACTTCTTGGGGGGCAGATAGGCGCACTCTCCTTGCTTTACATTCCTCTCTCGTCCTGTCTAAGCTCGATTATGGTTGCCCTGCTTACTCGTCTGCTTCCCCTTCTACTCTTCGCCGTCTTGATGCTTTGCACCATACTGGGTTGCGCCTCAGTTCTGGTGCCTTTCGTTCGACTCCCATCCTTAGCTTGTATGTTGACACTGGCTTCCTGTCTCTCCAGGACCGCCGTGATCGCTACTGTCTTCGCTATCTTGCGCGGTCCTTGCAACATCCTTCCTCTCGCCTCTGTCGTGCTTTAACTTTTACCCCTCCTGCGGTTCCTGTTCCTCTTCACCACCTCCCTCTTTCTGTCCGGTTATCTCGCCTACAGGATTCTCTTTCCGTTTGTATTTCTGATGTTTCTCCTCGTGTTGTTCCTTCTTTGCCCCCGTGGAGGGTCCCTCTTCCGCGGTTTTGTACATCCTTGACCCGTATCACTAAAGCTTTTACCCCTCCTAAGGTTCTAAAGCGCCTTTTCCTCGAGCACTTTTCTTCTCACTCCCGCTCCGTTTCTGTCTTCACTGATGGGTCTAAGTCAGCGGACGGTGTTGGCTACTCTGTTGTTTTTCCTGATCGCACTTATATGTGTCGCTTGCCTCCGGAGACTAGCATCTTTACAGCGGAACTTTATGCTATTCTCTATGCTCTTCGTCTCCTGCTTTCTCGTTGTCAGTCTTCCTTTGTAGTTGTTGTTGACTCTCGTAGTGCCCTCATGGCTCTCGGGTCCTTTAATCCGGTTCATCCAGTAGTTGTCGAGATCCAGCATTGGCTGTTTCTCGTTCACAGTAAATTTAAGTCGGTTGAGTTTTGTTGGGTTCCCAGCCATATTGGTGTGTCTTTAAATGAGCGTGCGGATGCTGCCGCCAAGGAAGCTGTCCGCTCTTGTCCCATCTCTCGTAAGGGCATTCCGTATTCCGACTTTTACCCGGTCATCCATTCCTCAGTCCTTACCCGTTGGCAGGCTTCTTGGTCGTCTGTTACTGGTAACAAGCTACGTACTCTTAAATGTTGTTACCTCGTGGCCGTCCTCCTTCCACCGTAACCGGCGGTGGGAAACAGCTCTGGCGAGGTTGTGTATTGGCCATACTCGCTTCACCCATGGTCACTTGATGGAGCGCCGCCCTGCTCCTTATTGTCCTAGTTGGATTGTCCCTATTACGGTCGTGCATGTCCTTCTTGAATGTCCTGACTTCCAGGACGAGCGTGTGTCTTGCTTTCCGACCGCCCCTCGCGGTCACCTGTCCCTCGATAAAATTCTTGGTGACTCGGATACTTTTGATATCGTTTGCCTTATGCGTTTTTGTTCTCGTATTGGCATCCTTGGTGATATTTAGCGCCCTCTGATTATATTGCGTATTTGATGGTGCTACATAGCCTTCCCGGTTTGGTGCCTTCTTTTGATAATTACTTACTTACTTCTCCCTAATGCAACAACTTGCATATCATCTGAGCTCCGGTCTGGCATTTAATATCATTAAGAGAAGTACCAAACTTTGTCTTACACAGATAAAGTTCTAACAGCCCGTGAATTATATTTCTCTATATTATTGACTCGTCTTTATAAGACTGACAACCTTCACTTCACAACCATAAAGCCCTCCAGGTAATGCCCGTTATTATAACATACATTAAAATGATGATAATGACCCTTCAGGTACCAGTACATAAGGTCTATGTATAATAAATCAACAGTAATCCCATGTGATGTTAATGCCTTAATATTCTTCTTTCCTCCCTATAATTAATAAAACTATAGGTAGATATGGTAACTGTTTCCTCTGAAGGGGTTGCTGCTTTTTAACTGTAAATAACTCAGTCTGACACATTACTGAGCAAATTAACATTGCAAATACATGTTAAACACGTGAAAGTTGAGTATATAAAATACCCAAATCCACCAGCAAAATGTTCCCTAACCTGCTAAAATAAACTAACTATAATCTTGTAAAACAAGGTACAAATGAAACAGTATTTTACTGTGAAGATAAATGCAGAACGCAAAAATCTTAGTTCAGAATAAGCAATATTAGAATATAATAAGAGGAAATTTTTAGAACACAACGCCAAAGAAATCGCGGTTGCCACCATATCAGCGACTTTCATTTATCACTGTTTAGGGAATAATAGGCTCATAATGCCTAAGATATATAAAAACATTAAATTTTTATTCGATACCCTTGGGCAGGGTAAAAAAAATTATGGTTTATGAGCCGATTGTTAACTTCTTTTCAAGCTTCACAGTCCTATTCGCTATGACTGCTGACTCTTTAACAGCTTTTATGTTATATGTAATAAGAAACAAGATGATAATAAGAGAAAAAATTAATTCAACATTTAAAAAAAAATTATCAAATTTATTATTTTATTATGATCAATTATTATTATTATTATTATATTAATTTCTGGTTTGTCAATTTTAAATTACTTAAAATGTTTCAAGCTGCACATACTTTGTTGCTTTAGTTACTTTTATCTTATTCCATTTTGTGCCAATAACATTTTATTTACGAAATGTCTGAAATACTGGAGAACTATTTTGGTTGCTAATCTCTTGCCAACAGTTGTATAATTTGGAGTGTTTTAGATGGAAATATAATTAAAATTGTTCATCAATACACAGGGAAGGTGTGTGTGGTAGAGATGCGGAGTGTGACACAGGTCTTTGTGGACATGTTGTACAGGAAAAAAAATGTTAATTATGGTAACTGTTTATTCAGCCCGTCCTCTTGAGCGTCCCCAACGTCAATAACTCATGAACTAAATTTCTGGACCTAGATTCAGGAAGCTCTGTGTATTTCTTCGTAAGTAGGTTTGCTGCGAAGGTTCCTAAGTGTGCCCTAAGAAGATGCTTAGGTGCAATTCAAGTACGTCCACTTAGGAAGAAATTTGTTGGTTTACCTGCGTGCCGATAGAGGTCACTACTGTGTTTCGTTTGGCCAATCAAAGAGCAGCAACATTCTTCATATTGAAGATTTAGCGCTGGCTTATCGGAGCTCTACTGCCTCCTATTTACGTCGAATTTTCTTATAAAATTAGTATATTTCGAAGTAAAACAATGTTTTTTCAACTTCTACAGGCAGCACCGACATTGTAAAAAAAATTTTAAATTTTGCCCCGAGGGGCGAGTTTATTGGGCAGCGCCACTCATCTTGTGAGTGAACATACCGCCATAGCAGAATGTACAACACTCCCCAATAGGAAGGAAACCCGCTGGGTTGTTCATCCTGTCACTTGTACCCAGACACAGCTGGGACTTGCTTAACTGTCTCAAGTGAACAGCTCCTCAAACAAGAAGATTAACATTTATCAACCCTTAAAAGCTTACGTTATCTTGCGGGTGCAAAATGGGGAAATCTTTTAAGAACAGTCTCAACATTTGACAAAAAGTGTTTTCCTAACTCAAACAATGTGGGGTTTATTATTCTACAGTTATTCCTAATGTCTCTCAGGTGTTCACATTCACGTAGATAGTGGTCAAGGCGGTGTCCATCACTCTCACCACAGATTCTGCAACTTCGCTGATCAACTGTTGTTTCCATTCCAAATCTCCATGGATATTTGTATCCAAGACGGATTCTCGCTATTACAGATTCTCTCCCTCGTCGTCCTCCTCTTCGGCCATACTGATTGGGATTGCCAGCTGCAACCATGTTGTACCATCGTACAGATTCACTGGTTTGTGCTTCTATCCTCCTTTCCTCAGTTACCTTGTCACGGTGATGTTGCCTGATAATACCTCTAATTTGTAGTTGAGTCTTGGGTATGAAGTATTCAATATGGTCTCCTTCAGCGCCTTCAGCAGCCAGCACATCTGCTCGTTCATTCCCACATATTCCAACATGGGAGGGGATCCACAGAAACTTGATGACTCTTCCCTGGTTGGTAAGTACTCTCACAGCTCTCTTGATTTCAGCGACTATTGCAAGATTTTCTGCCTGATTTTTACTTAGGCTTTGCAGTGCTGCTTTTGAATCGGTGCAAATCACTGCACCATTAGTGTTCCGTTCAAGAAACCTTAACGCCATAACAATGGCAGTTAGCTCTGCTTGCGTTGAAGAGGCATAGTTCTCAATACGTGCTTTTTCTTCATTTCTGCGTTGGAAGGTATTATCCTTGAATACCGTGTATGCTGCACCAGCCCTGCCATTGATAGGATTAGTTGACCCGTCAGTGTAGATTTGATCTATTTCATCTCCGGCTTCTTTATAAATGTCCTCGAGATACTTGTGCCTCATTTCTTGTGGTATCATGTTGGATTTTTTCATTGCCATTTCATTGATGATGATCTTGCACGAGTCATCCTCCCAGGGAGGTAACCTCTCTACAGGCAGGAGCTCACGGGCTTGCTCAAGCAGGTGAAGCTCTTCAAGGTAGCAGACTGCTCTGTGATGCCATTTTTTGCTTCTCCTGTTTCCCCCTGAAAGTAGCACAGAGCTCAGTTTTTTCTTGGCAATATCATTGTAATGGGGATCTCTGGCTATCCTAATTGCAAGCTTAGCATTCAGCTCCTGAATTCTGCTTTTAATACTGGGAAGGGACAACTCCTCTCGTAGATTAGACGTTTTGGCAGTTCTTGGGACTCCAAGAATGATTGTCATGGCTTCATTTTGAATGCTTTCAAGCCTTTTCATATCGCTTTGGGAGTAGGTGCACAGTACTGGTGCGGCATAGTCTATGACGGAGCGCACATAGGCTGTGTACATCATTTTGAGCACGGCAATAGAGGCTCCATGTCCATTCCAGGTCATAGCTTTCAGTGCCCTGAGTCGACTTTTGCATGTTCCTATGAGTTGATTGAGCTCCTCTTTCTTTCCCTTGTTAGAGCCGACAGTGACGCCAAGGTACCGATAGTGGTCAACCCATTCAAGTGTTACACCATTAATTTGCAGTTCTTCATTTGCTCTCCGCTTGTCATGGGAGTATGCCTTCGTCTTGTTTGTGGAGAGAGTGAAACCGAGCTCAATACATTTCCTTCCGAGGAGTTCAATGGACTGTTCAATTTTTCCCAAGGTGGGAGCTTGTATTAGGACATCACCTGCATATCCCACTTGTTGTGTTCCTTCCGGAAAATCAATATTTGCAATGGCGTTCATAAGTACATTGAATAGTGTAGGGCTTAAGACTTCGCCTTGGGGGGTCCTGAGTTCCATATTCATTGTTCTGGAGACTGCTCCATTGAAGCAAACCTTGGCTTTCCTTCCTGTGAGGTAGTCTTCAACCCATTTCATGACCCATTTCATTTCATGACCGACATTGTAGTAAACAAATATGTTACATTTGTTGTTTACCTACGTAATTCTAAGAGATACTGTGTAGCTGTCCTTGTTGCTCGGAAGATGCGCTGACAATTATTGTATATATTTACTGAATTTACCAAAGGGCCATTAACTATCTAGTGGCCTTGAAGAGGACAGAAAGCCGGCGGCTTGTTAAAGGGCCCGCCAATTGTCTTAATGATATTTTTTAGCTGGAATTTGGCATTTACGGCTTCAGCGGGTAGGCGGTTTCATGGATTTATAGCCCTCTTGGTGGAAAAAACATTAGTTTTCAGTCCTACTTGAGAGAACATGCTCTCCAACACTATATCTGTGATTGCCCTGTTATCAGTGACTTCATACCAAATGGTATGAGGTACTTTGAGCTCTGTAATTATTCCATACACTCAGGAATATTGGAAGATATTCTTGTGCTGTACCCAGATTTTGCCAGAGGAGGCTAATAGATCAGCATTAAGTATTTTGTTCTCTCCTGATTACATGTATGACTGGCCATCCTGTGAGGTGAGGATGTTGGATGAGCTTGTAGCTGGTTTCTGATATACACTGTGTGGTCCTTCATACAGAATAGGGAAGCAGCACATTGCTGTGTATACCTAAACATGTTAAAAAATACATTGTTTGAGAGGAGTATTGTAGAAACTGGTAGGAGTAATTATAATGTTTCCATGATTCAGTGCTTACCTCTTGTGAAAATCGCGAAGAATTGTTTAGTCAGAGTTTATTTGTTTTTTGTATTGAGGCTGGTATTTTCTAAATTGATTCCATGTATGTCTAACCATCCTGTGAGATGGGAGTATTTGATAAACTTATAGCTAGTTTTTTATCTACACTGTGTAATATTCCATACAGAATAGGGTAGCAGCACATTGCTTTGTATACCTAATCTTCTTAATAAAAAAAAATCAGTAATAAAGATTTTAAATTATAGTTTGTATTATTACAAATACAGTACTGTATTATCCTTATTAAATCATGTTGACCATGGATCATTAAGATCTCATGTTGATATGTAATAGTCATATTTCTTTTGAACTGCTAATCCATGCTAATCATTTTTTAATCATTCATTAAATTGTGCATTATGTCTCAATTTTTCACTTCATTGGATATACTGTACAGTACAAAAAGACAGGATAAAAATAAACCAGTAATATTTCTTTCATTATATTTTTTATTTAAATAACTGCATCAATATTTTTACAGCTGACAGGATTTGTTTTACTATACAGCTGCATTATTTGTTAAAAAAAAAAAAACACACAATGGTGCTACATAGCCTTCCCAGCTTGGTGTCTTCTTTTAATACTTACTGATTAAAAAATAAATAATATATACATTTTATTCAGGAAAAGTACATACAGTTGATTTACAAACATAATGTTGGATTTATAGACAGAGCTAGTACATACAATACCTAAAGCCACTAATACTCATAGCATTTCGGGCAAGGTGTGGGGGAAAAAAACACTTAGACTAAAACTTAATAGTAATCGGGATTAGGTATAAATTGTGTTAAAAGAAGGAATAAAAAATACAAAAATGGGGGTTAACATAGCATAAATCTGCAATTGCACATGTTGGTGAACAGCGTTGTTTAAAAAGTATCAAGACATGGGTTGACATTTAGGAGGTAAGTTTGGTTACATGGAGTTAATTAGGCAGTACTTGGTTTAACTCTTAAACTGGTTGAGAGAGGTACAGCCTTTGACATGATTCGGGAGGTCATTCCACATTCTGGGTCCCTAGATTTGTAGAGCACTTCTAGTTTGGTTACACACAGCCAAATTGTGTAACAGGAAGAGGTCTTGGACACAAATTTGTTCCATGCTAAATGTAGAGGAATCAGCTGAATATTCCTCAAATAAAATAAGTTGCCTCAGCTTATAAGGTAAATAAAATAAGCATTTCTCAAATAAGTAGCTGCCTCACCTCACTGCTACATATCCTTCCCGGCATGGTGCCTTCTTTTGATAATTACTTGTTCCACACCCAAATTGTATAACAGGAAGAGGTCTTGGACCCCTACTTCCCTCTCTTTTTTAAGTCTATATAGTCATAATTATAGCTTTAAGTATTCAATGAATAAAGTTTTTGACATTTTTACTCTTCTCCTTACCTAACATCATTTGTGCAGCATATTTTTATTTTATGTCTCACCCAGATTTAATTTCAAAATAAAACCAAACTAAATAAATTAGAAATGGGTATGTATAGCTAAGGTACACCCTTACTACTAGGTGAACAGGGGCATTTGGTGATAGTAAATGATCCCATCAGGCAGGGCTCATCACCTTCTCTCATATTTCATGTTCACCAGTGTTTATTTACTTAATAACTACGGGTATAATATCTTGCTATTATAAAACTAATTCTACTATTATAAAAGACATATTTACTTTAAGTTTCAAGCAGAGAATGCATATATAACTAACACGGACTCCTCTTCACTAGATTCAATTTTTATAATCTTTTGTTCATGTTCCAAAATCTTAAAATCGATCCCAGTGTTATGTAGTAGAGAAAAATTGAGTTATATCCAGTTTACGTAAAGCTACGAATGGTCGAGACCACACTTAGATCCCGGAATGAACTTACGAAGGTTTTTCCACTTAGTTTAGCTACTTGAATACCGACGTAGCCGCCACGAAGGCGCTAAGAAGGAAAACATTCGTAGCTAAGAAGAAAAACCTTCGTAAGTACCTTCCTGAATCCGGCCCCTGGAATTTAACCTAACCGAGGAACAAATAGAAAACGGGACCACATCAATTTTACGAGCAATTATGACTGTTTTGATACATTACTTATTGGTCTTTGGGGACTTTTACGTCAAGCTGGGGTCATACTATTCAAGAGGATGTGTTATTCACGCCCACATTGAGAACAATAAATATAAATCAGCGAAACTGTGAGCCTATATATCTGTCTTACACTCTGTATCTCCCATGGCTCATCGACGTCTGTAATAAACACCTCTGTACTTGTTACTATTCCAATTACCGAGGTTGTAGGTCCTATGATGACTATGGAGCCATTGCACTAAACATATTAATAAATAGTGCATTTTATTTTTCAGGTTGACTTTCTACCTGACGAACTCGACACCTTGACTCTCAATTTGAATAAAAGACTTGTTAGTATTCAACTCTATTTAGTTTTTCCCTGTTGAAATCTATTAATATTAAAGCTCAAACGAAAGATCTATTCTCTCAGTTTCCTGAGGTTTCCAAAGCAATTGGCAATATTGAACACTTCAAACTGTTTAGAGAATTAATCAGCATAAAAGTATGTCAAGCTATCTCTAGATATATGTATTTTCCAATCAGGGATGAAAATTAGCAATGAAATGGATTAAGCTCATAAAATGTATCACATTATTTTTTATGCTGTCCATCTTTATCTATTGTTGAAAGAGTTGAGAGAATAAAGTCCTGGCTGTCGCATAGGCAGTATTTATGGTAATGTTTACTGTTATGGTGATGATGTAATCATATTGGCACAAGCCAAATATTCTATCAACTTTTCTTATAAAAATGTGAACCATGAAATGTTGAATACAACCTTACGTTAAATCCGGCCAAATATGCTGTAGTTGTTCTTTACTCACTAGACTCGTTTTAATCAGTTCTTAATCTAAAATTTTCCAGGCAGAGATATCAGTAAAGTATTTCCGCGCCAACGCTCTACACTCACACTAACATTCCAGGCACCAGCACAAGCAGAGGAGTCTGGGTTCAAGAGCTTAGGCATAACATCTACACCGAGCCAAGTAACATTTGGCATATGTGAGGCATGACTTTACATCCCTGAACCCATGCTGATGCTGTGATTCAAAGTTCTTTCGCTCAAGATGTTCCACTAGATTTTTTCGCACAATGAGTGTGAGTACTCACCTATTTGTACTCACTTATTTGTGCTTGCGGGGATTGAGCTCTGGCTCTTTGGTCTCGCTTCTCAACAGTCAATGAACTGATGTACAGGTTCCTGAGCCTACTGGGCTCTATCATATCTACATTTGAAACTGTGTATGGAGTCAGCCTCTACCACATCACTGCCTAATGCATTCCACCTGTTAACTACTCTGACACTGAAAAAGTTCTTTCTAACGTCCCTGTGACTCATTTGGGTACTCAGTTCCCACCTGTGTCCCCTTGTTCGCGTACCACCCTTGTCAAACAGTTTATTCTTATCCACCCTGTCAATTTCCCTGAGAATTTTGTAGGTAGTGATCATGTCTCCCCTTTCTTATCTGTCTTCCAGTGTTGTGAGATAAATTTCCCGCAGCCTTTCCTCGTAACTCATTCCACTTAGTTCTGGGACTAGCCTAGTGGTATGCATACCTCTGAACTTTTTCCAGCATCGTCTTGTGCTTAACAAGGTACGGGCTCCATGCTGAAGCGGCATACTCCAGGATTGGTCTTACATATGTGGTATACAGGGTTCTGAATGATTCCTTACACAGGTTCCTAAAGGCTGTTCTGGTGTTAGCCAGCCTCGCGTATGTTACGAGGTGTGTATGCTGTGTGTGTGTGTGTGTGTGTGTGTGTGTGTGTGTGTGTGTGTGTGTGTGTGTGTGTGTGTGTGTGTGTGTGTGTGTGTGTGTGTGTGTGTGTGTGTGTGTGTGTGTATTTTAAAACACAAGTCGAGAATTAGGATTTTAATAATCACATATATACATATTAGCCAAACATGTTGAAATAATTTAGTACTCACAACAACGTTTCAGTGTCAATATATGTTTATAAAACAATATTTTTACGTCATGTGCCTGCTTATAAATCATAGACTACGCAAAATTATATAAAATGTTATATATAACTTATATAAGGCTCCTTGTTCTAAGTTAATGCTATATGATTTGCCACATTAAGTTTCATTTCATGAATATAAGGTATAAAGTGCTTTTCAGCTGTACAGCTGTTGTCTCCAGCCACAGCTGTACAGCTGTTGTCTCCAGCCACAGCTGTACAGCTGTTGTCTCCAGCCACAGCTGTACAGCTGTTGTCTCCAGCCACAGCTGTACAGCTGTTGTCTCCAGCCACAGCTGTACAGCTGTTGTCTCCAGCCACAGATGTACAGCTGTTGTCTCCAGCCACAGCTGTACAGCTGTTGTCTCCAGCCACAGCTGTACAGCTGTTGTCTCCAGCCACAGCTGTACAGCTGTTGTCTCCAGCCACAGCTGTACAGCTGTTGTCTCCAGCCACAGCTGTACAGCTGTTGTCTCCAGCCACAGCTGTACAGCTGTTGTCTCCAGCCACAGCTGTACAGCTGTTGTCTCCAGCCACAGCTGTACAGCTGTTGTCTCCAGCCACAGCTGTACAGCTGTTGTCTCCAGCCACAGATGTACAGCTGTTGTCTCCAGTCACAGCTGTACAGCTGTTGTCTCCAGCCACAGCTGTACAGCTGTTGTCTCCAGCCACAGCTGTACAGCTGTTGTCTCCAGCCACAGCTGTACAGCTGTTGTCTCCAGCCACAGCTGTACAGCTGTTGTCTCCAGCCACAGCTGTACAGCTGTTGTCTCCAGCCACAGCTGTACAGCTGTTGTCTCCTGCCACAGCTGTTGTCTCCAGCCACAGCTGTTGTCTCCAGCCACAGCTGTACAGCTGTTGTCTCCAGCCACAGCTGTACAGCTGTTGTCTCCAGCCACAGCTGTGCAGCTGTTGTCCCCAGCCAAAGCTGTACAGCTGTTGGCTCCAGCCATAGTTGTACAGCTGTTGTCTCCAGCCAAAGCTGTACAGCTGTTGTCTCCAGCCACAGATGTACAGCTGTTGTCTCCTGCCACAGCTGTACCTTGGGTGACACACAGCCTCCACTCTCAGGCAGGAGAGACAATACACAAGTCCTTTGATAACACCATTGGAGCAGGGCGGTGGAATCGAAGCCCCTGTTGTTCCAACGATCATCTCGTAGACACACGTTAATGTGATTTCACTGTGAATGAGTTCTTTCTTCTAGTCAACTCCGCTCATGAATGTAAGCGGTTGTCACCAGGACTGTCCTCAGGCAGGTCTTCGTAGCAGTAGGTGGCGACGGGGAGATCATTCACCACCAGCATGTTGGGGCGGCATCGCCAGTTGTCGGAGGGGGCGCAGGTGGCGTTGTAAATGGTGACCTCCTTCACCTTCACCTCTGTGAAGGTGAAGGGGCAAGGCCACGTGTTCCATTTCTCCTGAGGAAACAAGTTTCGTGTCCATTACATCACATCCATTATATCCAACCCGTCCTCCTATTTAGACAGTACCTATTGTGACGGTTGTCTATAGTCACGAATTCGTAAGTACTTAGCTTTTAGATAGTAGTATACTGACTAGTAAGGAATTCTTTTAAAATAAACAAAGATTAAAAACAATATGTGTGCCAAGTATAGCACACATATGTACTATATTACGCCTCAGATATCGTGTATTAGACCTAGGAAAGTTAGGCTAGGTTAGTTTACTTTGTCAAAGCAACACAGGTAAACACTAGTTTTCAGGTTTGTCCATCTCAATAGTTTAAATTTCTACTTTCTAATTTCGTTGTACGTCAGTATATATAGTACGGTCCTCATCGATACTATAAGTACAACCACAACAGGAGGATGGGCTGCTATATCACACACTGGAGAGAAGATTATTGTCAAATGTTATCATAGCAAAGCTTTTGGGGACCATAGCTGGCGTTGAGGAAGTGTGTAGACATTTATGGGAGCCTGCAGAGCAGAGTAGAGAAGCAGAGCAGAGTAGAGTATGGTAGAGCAGAGTAGATTATTATTTTTATTTATCAGGGGAAAGCGTCAATCCATTACGACTTTATAGCACTTGGAAGGGGTCAGGATAATGATTTGGGGACAGAGTAAAGAAGCAGACAATCAGTACTAACTCTTGTCTGGAAACTGCATTACAAATAAATTCTTTGCTTCTGTTTAGACAATACCTGGTCTCAATACCAGGCATTCCTGTCTTATCTAGACTCGTCAAGTGTAATTGTCCACTATCAACACTGGACAAATGTTGTCCTCTAGTTAACGATAAAGAAGATATCTGAGAACTTAGAAATCGAAGATAACATATCAGGGAGAATGTTGTTTTAGAGAACTAGCCGGAGATTATTCAGTTATACCAATTCATTGGCATAATAATTCAGGGTGTTAGACAGAGGGAGAAGGGTGGAAAACACACACTGAAACACTAACACGCAGGCATACACTAGGGCACTAGCAATCAGGCATACACTAGGGCACTAGCAATCAGGCATACACTAGGGCAATAGCAATCAGGCATTCACTAGGGCACTAGCAATCAGGCATACACTAGGGCAATAGCAATCAGGCATACACTAGGGCACTAGCAATCAGGCATACACTAGGGCAATAGCAATCAGGCATACACTAGGGCACTAGCAATCAGGCATACACTAGGGCACTAGCAATCAGGCATACACTAGGGCACTAGCAATCAGGCATACACTAGGGCACTAGCAATCAGGCATACACTAGGGCACTAGCAATCAGGCATACACTAGGGAACTAGCAATCAGGCATTCACTAGGGCACTAGCAATCAGGCATACACTAGGGCACTAGCAATCAGGCATACACTAGAGCACTAGCAATCAGGCATACACTAGGGCAATAGCAATCAGGCATACACTAGGGCACTAGCAATCAGGCATACAGTAGGGCACTAGCAATCAGGCATACAGTAGGGCACTAGCAATCAGGCATACCCTAGGGCACTAGCAATCAGGCATACACTAGGGCACTAGCAATCAAGCATACAATAAGAGCGTGAGACGCCCAATAAGGACATTACCAAACAAAGTTTGTGTGTGGACATACCATGGGTTTAGAGAGGTTATGCTGCCTGTACGAACATGCCTTGTGTACGTCCCAGTCTCCGCCAACTGTGTACAGAAAGAGGTTGTTGTTTTAGAGTCAGTTACTGGGAACAAAAAGTTCCAAGTAGCATGGGCTATGGTGAGCCCGTAGTGAACTTACCTGGCACAAGAGTGGGGCTGTAACAGAGAAAAAGGAGTCGGCGTGAGACAGTTGTAGCGGTATTATGGACGTGTTCGGCCAGCGAGTTATGTTTCCTCTCGTCGACGTGTTCAGCCAGCGGCTTAGGCTTCCTCTCGTCGACGTGTTCAGCCAGCGGCTTAGGCTTCCTCTCGTCGACGTGTTCAGCCAGCGGCTTAGGCTTCCTCTCGTCGACGTGTTCAACCAGCGGTTTAGGCTTCCTCTCGTCGACAAAACCAATGAATCTAATTTCAAGGAGAAAGTTCTACGGCAGTCTGACTGTGAGGTGGGAGTGTAGGAGCCGTCCTAAATGATAGGAGCGTCAAGGATCCAACGCCGGTCCTATATAAAGCCAGGCCGTCGCTGCACGTAGTTAAATACTACAGTTTGATGAAAGCAGTGGTGCATCGTGCATTAATTTGTGACGTTATAGGATAAGAATTGATAAGAGAAAATGCTCAATTGTACACAAATATTATCAAAAAAATCTTAGTCAGTGCACAAATGATTATTCTTGGATTCCAGTTGGGCCAGATTCATGAAGCAGTTACGCAAGAACTTACGAACGTGTACATCTTTCCGCAATCTTTGACGGCTTTGGTTACATTTATTAAACAGTTTACAAGCATGAAAGCTTCCAATCAACTGTTGTTATTGTTATAAACAGCCTCCTGGTGCTTCGGAGCTCATTAACTGTTTAATAATTGTAAACGAAGTCGCCAAACATTGAGAAATGATGTACTGGTTCGTAAGTACTTGCGTACCTGCTTCGTGAATCAGGCCTTAGACACTTGTCTTTCCTTGCCCCCTGATGCTTCTGTTCCCCCTTGCAGTAAATAGGTATACCAGGGAGGATTAAGGTGGCTGTTGTGGCATGCATCCTGGGGAACGATTAGCTGGTGGATAATGAGAGCTCATTAAGCCTAACAGCATATCCTATCTACGTAAAAACATATCCTGCCTCCGGTGAGAGGTTTATATCCTGTTTCATTAAGCCATTTTATGAAACATTTTATCGCCAGTAAAGTTCACTCATTATAAAGCTAAAATTATGAAACATGACGAACCATAAATAGTTATGACTAACACAGAATTGCGTCATGAAGCAAGCCAGAGCTTCTGTGTCACGCGCTCCGTGACGCATTGAAAGACGGCTGGGAAACTGTTCGTCGATAATTCTTTACGTAAGAGTTAATTTACAAACTGTCACCTCTACCCTTACTCTATCTCTACTGTCTCGCTTCATACGGGTCGGCGTTCAATCCCCGACCCTCCATTTGATTAGGCAACATTCTATTTTTATGTTTTTTATTTAAATACATATTCAAGAGTTCTTACATTCTAGTAAAGCCTCTAGCACGCTTAGCGTTTCTGGCAGGTCCTTAGGGGTCCTTAATCTTAACGATTCCTTCCCCCCGTCCCATCCTACCTTACCTAACCTACCCTACCTAACCTAACCTATCTTAACCAAAGCTAAACAGACATAATTAAGTCAGTAATTCATGTTGGTAGGAAAATATATTCTATTTCAAATAAACCCAATGAAAATTTTGTTTTGAAAATAACGAAAATCACTGCCAGTTAGGCAATTCGGGCTTTGCATACTAGGCCGAGTAGTGGGTTCTGGCTATTAGGTACAACACACACACCTGGAGCAGAGAGACTCACCTGGAGCGGAGGCAGCAGGCAGCAGCAGACAGCAGGAGACCAGCAGCGCCACCACACAATGCCCGGCCATATCTGCCCACCCGTATAATTGGGCTGTTAATAATAATTATGGTAATATATATGGTAATTCAAACAGTGATGATAATCAATAACACATTTAACAATAAAGAAATTATTTACGATGCATACGTAATAAATAATCATGTTTACTCCATGTTTAAGGAACTAACGTATATGTACATGAATTTACCTGAGGGGCCAAGATCTCTCTAGTAGCCTCGACGAGGACAGGAGGCCGGCGGCTTATGAAATGTCCTCTCCCCTCCTTCCCCCCATCATTTACTCTGA
>NC_091155.1:52555404-52592904 GCF_040958095.1 Procambarus clarkii
GCGTTTAACGATGCATAAGCAACAGGGCTCCATTAAGGAACATATAATCTCTTCCCATAACCAAACCATCGCCAGAGAAATCCTAGTAAACAACACAGAAATCATCGATAGATACAGCGATAGCAGGCGGCTTGACGTTTGCGAGGCACTACACATCAAGAAGTCAACACCAGCAATCAACAGCCAATTATTGCACAACTATATTCTACCCACCTCAAGACTCCGCTCCAATATAGAAGCATCAAGAAATATGGACCAATAGGCTTTCTACAAACACTTCTATTCAATACCCATTGTTTCTGTTCTGTCTTGTGTTGATACTTTTAATACCCTATTAATATCCCCTCTTGTTCTGTCTTGTGTTAATGCCACATCACCCCTCCCACCTCACTCAAATGTAGATATAAAATCAGAGATACGTAAGTTCTAATCAGTTGTGTATTTGTGAAGTCTTTGAAAATGTAATAAGTTTTACGAAACGCGCCCGTGTCGCGTCAGACTAGAAATAAAAATGAATTTTGGAGAAGTGATTTTTTATTTACCTCCAACAGTGAAGCGTAATGTACGAAAGATTGAGAAAATTCGTGTTAGAATTATTAATCTTACTTTTTCGGTCATATTTAATAATATATGTCTACAGGAAAGACTGCTACCAAAATATACTAATATATATATATATATATATATATATATATATATATATATATATATATATATATATATATATATATATATATATATATGTGTGTGTATATGTTCTCGGCTACCTAACCTAACCTATAAAGATAGGTTAGGTTAGGTTAGGTAGGGTTGGTTAGGTTCGGTCATATATCTACGTTAATTTTAACTCCAATAAACAAAAATTGACCTCATACATAAAGAAATGGGTAGCTTTATCATTTCATAAGAAAAAAATTAGAGAAAATATATTAATTCAGGAAAACTTGGCTTATTAAGCAAATTGAGCCTTGCATAGTAGGCCGAGTACGACGTTCTGGCTACTAGGTACAACATATATATATTTATATTGAAACTTACATGCACTGCAATTTATATGTTTATACTTAATATTATATATATATATATATATATATATATATATCCCCTGTGGGCGCCTCAGGGAACGGACGCTGGTAGGAGGCTCTGCCGGCCATGTGCCATTATCTTGTGACATCCTGACCCCACGGGGCCCTGACTCAACAGTGCAGTGTGAACATCCTGGGAAGGTGTGAGGGAGGCGGGAAGTGTCTAGGGTGAACTATCGCAACCAAAAACAATCAAACAAGTGGATTGGCAGTGTGGAATCGTTTGAACTGCAGTGAGGGCCAACAAGGGCGCCCTGAGGGGCTCCCTCGGTTATGGTGGTGTGGGTGGGGGGATGGGGTGTTGTTGTGCGGTCAGTCAAGGGGGGTGACCAGTGTGTAAGTGTTTATGAAAATATCCCTGAAAAATAGATACCTCAGCTCCCGGGAAACAAATATCGTGTTTTAAGTGCATCGAGTCCACAGTGAACCAGATTATATTGTGCAGTGATATATCACGAAATTACACAAACGTGTTAGTGTCACCCGTCTGACCCCCCCCCCCCTCCCCATACCCGCTAGTGTGTACCGTCACCCAACCCACGAGTCACCCTCTCCTCCCTGCCCCACCCCCAACCGCGACCGCTACCTCCCTTTGTCCACCCCCTCACGCTACTCCCGCCCAGCGCCCACCCAGCGCCCGCCCAGCGCCTGCCCAGTGCCCGCCCAGCGTCCGCCCAGCGCCCGCCCAGCCCCCTGCCCAGCGCCCGCCGATGTCGCAGGTCACGACTGACAGCCAGGCTTCTCTCAGCCAAGAGGAGTCATCAAGCGACGACAGGTACGGCACATGCCAAGTGTGCGACAAAGTGTGGAGACTCAAGCGTAACGGAGATGTGCGCAAGCATGCTCACAACGGAACCGATTGTCCGGGTATGTGGCGCCCTCCCAAGGAGGGTATCAATCAAGGCCCCACTCCAGCAGTCAGGGAAAACACCTCCAACAGCTTCATTTCGACTGAGAATCTACTAGACGCCATCAAAGCAACATCGGTTGGAACCTTGTAGCACATCCCCAAAGCTGCCCGGCCCCAGGCAGCATCCAAACTATCCAGCCTCTTGAAAAAGGTCAATGACTCCCCCGGAACTATCCAAGCATGGCACAACCTTCTCCTATTTGGTAACATATGCCTAGCTGTCCCTGCAAGGAGAGACAAATCACTACCTTCGTCGGTCGTTATGGCTATAAATAGCTTTCTTAGAGAGGACAACCAGGCACCCCTCTCCACCCGTGCCAAAAACACCCACCGCAGGAAAGGTATCAACAGCAGAACCGAGGCATCCAAAATAAGGGCAACAGTCAGCAAGAAAATAGAAGAAGGCAACACAATAGGGGCGATCAGAGTCATCACCAGTGACGACACAGTTGCCACCAGGGATGCCCATACAGCACAAGCCCTGAGGGAAAAACACCCACCCAGAGCTCCTCGTGACGATAGTGTCGTCACGAGGAGCTGTGTCTATATATATATATATATATATATATATATATATATATATATATATATATATATATATATATATATATATATATATATATATATATATATATATATATATATATATATATGTATATGTATATATATATATATATATATATATATATATATATATATATATATATATATATATATATATATATGTATATGTATATTTTATACCCGCATTAGGTCAGGTGATAATACAATGAAGGTGAAAACATGGGGGGATACATAAGGGATAAACATAGGGGCTGCAGAAGGCTTATTGGCCCATACGAGGCATCTCCTATCTAAACACAAAGATTAATTCTTATGTGAATTGCCTCAAGAATTCTTGAGGCAATTCACATAAGAATAGAGCGACCTACCATGAACACCCAAATCACGGAACTATTTACTCTACCCACCATGAGAGTAAGGACAAGACAAGAACATATCGATGCCAACACAGAAGACAATGTCCAACATAACAGGCCAATTACACTGGATTAATCTTTGTGTTTAGATAGGAGATGCCTCGTATGGGCCAATAAGCCTTCTGCAGCCCCTATGTTTATCCCTTATGTATCCCCCCATGTATATGTATATGTATATGTATATGTATATGTATATATAGATATAGATATAGCGTTTAAGGGAGGTCCTTAATCCCATTTTTCCTGGGATACGACCACGCAAAAAAACATTTAACAACTAAGTAACTATGTTACTGTTGAGTTAAACAGAGGCTACATTTAAGGATTTACGCACAGTAAATCCTCCTCGGTCAGGATACGAACCCAGGACAAAGCACTCGCGAAACGCCAGGTGATCGTCTTAACCACTACCCAACAGGGACTGCTGACATGTATTCCGAAACTTTTTTTCAGCTTTCCTGCTTTTTAAGCGACTCATACCTAGTCAAGTGCAGTCAACATATTATTTGAGTCCAAAAATATTGATAATGTTGCTGGATGATCTATTTCTGCTTGTTAGATCAATTATATGTAAAGTTGTGATTCCTACCTGCAATGTTGATCTGCTCACATTGTGTTCATGGTGTTTTCCTCATAATGCTCCCAGAGTTGAATATATGATCTGCAACATTAAAGAAATGTTTGCACCCAAAGCCATATCTATGATGCCTCATTTAAACAAAAGTTAATGAACTAATTGACAATAAACTTATTACAACAAATGAAGAATATATTTTTAGACACCGATGTCAAAGTTTTTTCTTACCTCTGTTCTAACAGGCAGTCATAGGCTGCATGATCAAGTATACGTTTCTTAGCATATAATATATCCAAGCCAAGCCAAGTCTTCAGTTTATGAAGTCATAAAGTACTTAGGGGCTTCACAAGAAACAACAGCTAAGGCTGAAGACCAATTAGCAGAAGTAAATTGATTAGAGTAATTAAAAACATACAGCCACATTCTGGACAAGGTTCTTCAATGTAGACATCTCGCCGGTTCAAATCTATGTGAAGAAATTAGCAACTATATCATTTATGCCTTAATATTACTGCATTCAAATGCAACGGTCTCACATCATGCAGGCCGGCGTTCAATCCCCTACCGTCCAAGTGGTTGGGCACCATTCCTTCCCCTTGTCCTATCGCAAATCCTTATTCTAATATTGTTGTTGTTGTTTTAGATTCAGCTTCTCGGAACAAAAGTTCCAAATAGCAAGGGCTATGGTGAGCCAGTAGTGGACTTACCTGACACAGGAGCGGGGCTGTGCTATCCTGATCCCTTTGTAACGGGGGGTGGGGGAAATAGCCCTATCTTGTCCATTATTCCACCCCCCAGTTAACTAACGAGGCCGGGGGAAACAGCTCTCTCTAGTCCGTTATCCCGTCCCCAGTTAGCCAACTATTCTAGAGCACCTCCAGAGTTCCTAAGGCAACCTCTCTCGTTCAACACCTTGTAACCTAGGTATTTGACTACCTAGGTACTAAGACTACAAGGCGTCGTAACTGGATCAGCTACCCGAAACTCTAGAGAGAACTCTAGAATACAGAATCATTGCCACAAACGTATAAGTGAAAACGAAAGGAAAGAAATGAATAGTGAAGTAATTAGTGAGGGTTTGGGGTGAGAGGCAGAGAGGTGGGAGGAGCGAGGAGGGTCATTAGTTGAAAGTGAGAGTTTAGAGAGGGGTGGAGGGAGAGACGTAGATAAGTAGAAGTAGAAGAGTAGATAGTAGAAGTCGAAAGTAGATAGTAGAAGACGAAATGCTGCCACCATCCATTCATGATCATTACATACAAGACAAGGAATGGAACTTGCCTGTATCAAAATATTCTCAAAAGATGTTATTACCATGAGTTCATTATTAGTATGTTCCCTCTGTACCATGTATCAACTCCAAACATGTACTCGTTAATATCATGAAACCAGTAACCACAGAGGCTTTCTCACCTCAACTCAAATCCCTAGGGAACAAAGTTAAACACAATTTAAATAATAAATTCATAATTATATTTCCCATGAAGTATCATAATTTAGCAATTAAATTAAAATGTTCCAGTTTAATATGCAAAGTGAGTCATCATCCAAGAATTCGAGAACCCTACAACTTGACTGCCCCTGATCATCACACAACATATGTAAACACGACCAAGTCACCTAAATGTTCACTCACCGAGGACTGAGTCTAAGTTGAATAGAGAGGGGGGGGGGGGTCTGTAGCTTGACAGAGACTGTCTCGCCCCTGCCGGCCGACAGCCTCCCTGCTAGGGACGTCTTCTCTGCTTCTGTTGACTGCCGTTCTGTCTCGTTAATGCTTAATGCTCGATAGCTCTCCGAGTTTATATTGGGGAACCTAGTAGCTAACTCCGCCCACAAATAGATAGCCTCCGGCACTACCAAGCCACTCCTTAAACGTCGGCTTGTTTGAAGGCTACCAGACTACAATTAAGAGCTTAGCGGAAGCAAGGTGAAATTCTCATGATCTGACCTCAGGTCACTTGAGGTCATTAACGCTTTGAGGTGTGAGATCTCAGGCAGACAACTGGCGCCTCTCAGATCCTTGTCTGTGACTCATGTACTCTATATATATTTTAAATAAACTAACTCAAACACTTTTACAGTGTTACATCTCCCCTTCTCCCCGAAATAAAGTTTTTGCAACACTGCTAAAGCAAGCTAGCTGTGTGCAACAACTTTATTAACGAAAAAAAAATACATCCTAGCTAAACAAATATACATCATCCTACTCAAAAAAATGAAATATGTAGACAGACGTCCATTGTCTCTGGCTGGGCGACGTCACTGCTTGGTCTTGTAGATAATCCTGTACCACATTTCTTCAACACAACTGCCTCCGTCGCTTCTCCGTCGTTAACGCACAACAACCCTTGGTCAACCCGAAAGCCGTTACTACTTGAACTGCGCACAGGACCGTGGAATTCGGTTGTCCCAGCTGATCTGTAATTGGCCCTACGTCAGTCACCATGAGAGACGTATATTGGGGTTCTTCACAGCTATAGGGACTACAAGTTTCGAGACCTTCATATAGTTGCCAACAGTAGAAATCCCATCCTACTCTTCTTCCTCCCTGTTGCTCCAGCACGCCTCCTTCAGAGAGCTACTTCTGACAGCCACATCAAGTCCGCATGACACAGGAAGAATCACTCAACAGAGCAACATGCTTGTAGGAGGGGCGGCCAGTTAAGGCAAACGATCCTGTCTTGCAATTACGCTCCATGCAATGATGCTGACACCAGCAAGGGACACTAGGTATCATGTCTCACTCAGCTTGTCTTATCTTCTCTTCTTTCTTCTTTCTTCTCTCTTCCTTCTTCTCTCTTCTTTCTTCTCTCTTCTTTCTTCTCTCTTCTTTCTCCCATGGGTCTTTGACAAGCGACCTGGGGTCCATTGGGGTCTGTCCGTCCTGGGGTCCATCCTGGGTAGACCGATGTTGGTGGGACAGACTGGAGTCGTTGTTGCTCCTCTTCCATCTTTACTGGGTCGTCTGGGGTCGTCTGCAGAACGACCTGGGGTCCACTGGGGGTCCGTCCGTCTTGGGGTCCACTGGGGTCCGTAAGTCTTGGGGTCCCCTGGGGTCCGTCCGTCCTGGGGTCCACTGGGTAGACCAATGTTGACCGACCGAGAGGGCTGCATCTTGGGGTCCCCTGGGGTGGTGGTGGTGGTGGAGCCATGACCTCCAGGTAGTGGGCTGGTCGTGGTGGTGGTGATAAACGCCCCTGAGTGTGGTACACAGCAGCCGTCTCCCTCTTCTGTATATGCGTCGCGCCTCTCCTCTGGCTCCCACCTGTGGATGAACATAAAGGCGACAATACCCGTGTTCCATGCTGTTGTGTGACCCTGTAGTTTGTATAGGGTTCACACAGTCCAATTATAAGCTCTCCTCCTGGCAACAACTACACTTAAATTTTTTTTTTTTAAATAATCCAATTAACACTGAATGATACTGACTTGGTGGAACATAAGACAGTAACAGAGGAAAGTTAGAGAAGAGAGAATAAGGTCATCACTACTTTTAACTTGTCACAAAAAAAATCAAAACTAATAGACAAAACACTAGCCTAAACTTAACTGTACCGTTCCTAATCTTAAGTACATAAACCGCCGTTACTCCCACCCTTAACCTACAGCCACCTACGTGACCCAGAGTGTTTCCCTAGCATCTCCGCCGGTAAACAACTCCAAACTGTTGCCACCCCTGTGACCAGACTTCAAACGTCGAGCGTCCCCAACGTGAAGTCTACTGACATACTAAGCCTCCCCCTAGCATGCTGTACAAGACCAGTACACCTCGGATTATTGCGTTCAAATGGAGTAAAACAGTCGATCGCAATAATCTGAGCAGAACCACCACTTAAGAACTACTTAAGAACTACACCTGCCACTCCCCACTGACCTGGAGACCAGCGGTGGCTGGGTGTCCCCGTGGGACATGCGAGGTCACCTGTCACACTCAGCTGACCTGCACTACCAACATCGCTAAGTTCCAAAATCACCAAATCTTATCACTAACATTAATCACTACACACGCAAGTTCTGGTGAACATTCCCTGAACACCACAAAACACAAAAAATCACTAAAACCACAACACCAGAGAATCACAATCTCCTAACCTGAACAAAGCTCGCTAACTCGCGAATAATAAACACCTGTCAAGATCTCCCTGATAGCGCCTGAGCGGCAAAAGACACGTGGGACTGAACAATGTTAAAAGAACACCAACTACCTACAACATTGTTCAACACCGCTGCCAACATTGTAACGGGGGGTAGGGGAAATAGCCCTATCTTGTCCATTATTCCACCCCCCAGTTAACTAACGAGGCCGGGGGAAACAGCTCTCTCTAGTCCGTTATCCCGTCCCCAGTTAGCCAACTATTCTAGAGCACCTCCAGAGTTCCTAAGGCAACCTCTCTCGTTCAACACCTTGTAACCTAGGTATTTGACTACCTAGGTACTAAGACTACAAGGCGTCGTAACTGGATCAGCTACCCGAAACTCTAGAGAGAACTCTAGAATACAGAATCATTGCCACAAACGTATAAGTGAAAACGAAAGGAAAGAAATGAATAGTGAAGTAATTAGTGAGGGTTTGGGGTGAGAGGCAGAGAGGTGGGAGGAGCGAGGAGGGTCATTAGTTGAAAGTGAGAGTTTAGAGAGGGGTGGAGGGAGAGACGTAGATAAGTAGAAGTAGAAGAGTAGATAGTAGAAGTCGAAAGTAGATAGTAGAAGACGAAATGCTGCCACCATCCATTCATGATCATTACATACAAGACAAGGAATGGAACTTGCCTGTATCAAAATATTCTCAAAAGATGTTATTACCATGAGTTCATTATTAGTATGTTCCCTCTGTACCATGTATCAACTCCAAACATGTACTCGTTAATATCATGAAACCAGTAACCACAGAGGCTTTCTCACCTCAACTCAAATCCCTAGGGAACAAAGTTAAACACAATTTAAATAATAAATTCATAATTATATTTCCCATGAAGTATCATAATTTAGCAATTAAATTAAAATGTTCCAGTTTAATATGCAAAGTGAGTCATCATCCAAGAATTCGAGAACCCTACAACTTGACTGCCCCTGATCATCACACAACATATGTAAACACGACCAAGTCACCTAAATGTTCACTCACCGAGGACTGAGTCTAAGTTGAATAGAGAGGGGGGGGGGGGGTCTGTAGCTTGACAGAGACTGTCTCGCCCCTGCCGGCCGACAGCCTCCCTGCTAGGGACGTCTTCTCTGCTTCTGTTGACTGCCGTTCTGTCTCGTTAATGCTTAATGCTCGATAGCTCTCCGAGTTTATATTGGGGAACCTAGTAGCTAACTCCGCCCACAAATAGATAGCCTCCGGCACTACCAAGCCACTCCTTAAACGTCGGCTTGTTTGAAGGCTACCAGACTACAATTAAGAGCTTAGCGGAAGCAAGGTGAAATTCTCATGATCTGACCTCAGGTCACTTGAGGTCATTAACGCTTTGAGGTGTGAGATCTCAGGCAGACAACTGGCGCCTCTCAGATCCTTGTCTGTGACTCATGTACTCTATATATATTTTAAATAAACTAACTCAAACACTTTTACAGTGTTACATCTCCCCTTCTCCCCGAAATAAAGTTTTTGCAACACTGCTAAAGCAAGCTAGCTGTGTGCAACAACTTTATTAACGAAAAAAAAAATACATCCTAGCTAAACAAATATACATCATCCTACTCAAAAAAATGAAATATGTAGACAGACGTCCATTGTCTCTGGCTGGGCGACGTCACTGCTTGGTCTTGTAGATAATCCTGTACCACATTTCTTCAACACAACTGCCTCCGTCGCTTCTCCGTCGTTAACGCACAACAACCCTTGGTCAACCCGAAAGCCGTTACTACTTGAACTGCGCA
This sequence comes from Procambarus clarkii, assembly GCF_040958095.1. NCBI lineage: Eukaryota > Metazoa > Arthropoda > Malacostraca > Decapoda > Cambaridae > Procambarus > Procambarus clarkii. The sequence continues at coordinate 52,564,837 of NC_091155.1, forward strand.
CAGGACCGTGGAATTCGGTTGTCCCAGCTGATCTGTAATTGGCCCTACGTCAGTCACCATGAGAGACGTATATTGGGGTTCTTCACAGCTATAGGGACTACAAGTTTCGAGACCTTCATATAGTTGCCAACAGTAGAAATCCCATCCTACTCTTCTTCCTCCCTGTTGCTCCAGCACGCCTCCTTCAGAGAGCTACTTCTGACAGCCACATCAAGTCCGCATGACACAGGAAGAATCACTCAACAGAGCAACATGCTTGTAGGAGGGGCGGCCAGTTAAGGCAAACGATCCTGTCTTGCAATTACGCTCCATGCAATGATGCTGACACCAGCAAGGGACACTAGGTATCATGTCTCACTCAGCTTGTCTTATCTTCTCTTCTTTCTTCTTTCTTCTCTCTTCCTTCTTCTCTCTTCTTTCTTCTCTCTTCTTTCTTCTCTCTTCTTTCTCCCATGGGTCTTTGACAAGCGACCTGGGGTCCATTGGGGTCTGTCCGTCCTGGGGTCCATCCTGGGTAGACCGATGTTGGTGGGACAGACTGGAGTCGTTGTTGCTCCTCTTCCATCTTTACTGGGTCGTCTGGGGTCGTCTGCAGAACGACCTGGGGTCCACTGGGGGTCCGTCCGTCTTGGGGTCCACTGGGGTCCGTAAGTCTTGGGGTCCCCTGGGGTCCGTCCGTCCTGGGGTCCACTGGGTAGACCAATGTTGACCGACCGAGAGGGCTGCATCTTGGGGTCCCCTGGGGTGGTGGTGGTGGTGGAGCCATGACCTCCAGGTAGTGGGCTGGTCGTGGTGGTGGTGATAAACGCCCCTGAGTGTGGTACACAGCAGCCGTCTCCCTCTTCTGTATATGCGTCGCGCCTCTCCTCTGGCTCCCACCTGTGGATGAACATAAAGGCGACAATACCCGTGTTCCATGCTGTTGTGTGACCCTGTAGTTTGTATAGGGTTCACACAGTCCAATTATAAGCTCTCCTCCTGGCAACAACTACACTTAAATTTTTTTTTTTAAATAATCCAATTAACACTGAATGATACTGACTTGGTGGAACATAAGACAGTAACAGAGGAAAGTTAGAGAAGAGAGAATAAGGTCATCACTACTTTTAACTTGTCACAAAAAAAATCAAAACTAATAGACAAAACACTAGCCTAAACTTAACTGTACCGTTCCTAATCTTAAGTACATAAACCGCCGTTACTCCCACCCTTAACCTACAGCCACCTACGTGACCCAGAGTGTTTCCCTAGCATCTCCGCCGGTAAACAACTCCAAACTGTTGCCACCCCTGTGACCAGACTTCAAACGTCGAGCGTCCCCAACGTGAAGTCTACTGACATACTAAGCCTCCCCCTAGCATGCTGTACAAGACCAGTACACCTCGGATTATTGCGTTCAAATGGAGTAAAACAGTCGATCGCAATAATCTGAGCAGAACCACCACTTAAGAACTACTTAAGAACAACACCTGCCACTCCCCACTGACCTGGAGACCAGCGGTGGCTGGGTGTCCCCGTGAGACATGCGAGGTCACCTGTCACACTCAGCTGACCTGCACTACCAACATCGCTAAGTTCCAAAATCACCAAATCTTATCACTAACATTAATCACTACACACGCAAGTTCTGGTGAACATTCCCTGAACACCACAAAACACAAAAAATCACTAAAACCACAACACCAGAGAATCACAATCTCCTAACCTGAACAAAGCTCGCTAACTCGCGAATAATAAACACCTGTCAAGATCTCCCTGATAGCGCCTGAGCGGCAAAAGACACGTGGGACTGAACAATGTTAAAAGAACACCAACTACCTACAACATTGTTCAACACCGCTGCCAACATTGTAACGGGGGGTAGGGGAAATAGCCCTATCTTGTCCATTATTCCACCCCCCAGTTAACTAACGAGGCCGGGGGAAACAGCTCTCTCTAGTCCGTTATCCCGTCCCCAGTTAGCCAACTATTCTAGAGCACCTCCAGAGTTCCTAAGGCAACCTCTCTCGTTCAACACCTTGTAACCTAGGTATTTGACTACCTAGGTACTAAGACTACAAGGCGTCGTAACTGGATCAGCTACCCGAAACTCTAGAGAGAACTCTAGAATACAGAATCATTGCCACAAACGTATAAGTGAAAACGAAAGGAAAGAAATGAATAGTGAAGTAATTAGTGAGGGTTTGGGGTGAGAGGCAGAGAGGTGGGAGGAGCGAGGAGGGTCATTAGTTGAAAGTGAGAGTTTAGAGAGGGGTGGAGGGAGAGACGTAGATAAGTAGAAGTAGAAGAGTAGATAGTAGAAGTCGAAAGTAGATAGTAGAAGACGAAATGCTGCCACCATCCATTCATGATCATTACATACAAGACAAGGAATGGAACTTGCCTGTATCAAAATATTCTCAAAAGATGTTATTACCATGAGTTCATTATTAGTATGTTCCCTCTGTACCATGTATCAACTCCAAACATGTACTCGTTAATATCATGAAACCAGTAACCACAGAGGCTTTCTCACCTCAACTCAAATCTCTAGGGAACAAAGTTAAACACAATTTAAATAATAAATTCATAATTATATTTCCCATGAAGTATCATAATTTAGCAATTAAATTAAAATGTTCCAGTTAAATATGCAAAGTGAGTCATCATCCAAGAATTCGAGAACCCTACAACTTGACTGCCCCTGATCATCACACAACATATGTAAACACGACCAAGTCACCTAAATGTTCACTCACCGAGGACTGAGTCTAAGTTGAATAGAGAGGGGGGGGGGGGTCTGTAGCTTGACAGAGACTGTCTCGCCCCTGCCGGCCGACAGCCTCCCTGCTAGGGACGTCTTCTCTGCTTCTGTTGACTGCCGTTCTGTCTCGTTAATGCTTAATGCTCGATAGCTCTCCGAGTTTATATTGGGGAACCTAGTAGCTAACTCCGCCCACAAATAGATAGCCTCCGGCACTACCAAGCCACTCCTTAAACGTCGGCTTGTTTGAAGGCTACCAGACTACAATTAAGAGCTTAGCGGAAGCAAGGTGAAATTCTCATGATCTGACCTCAGGTCACTTGAGGTCATTAACGCTTTGAGGTGTGAGATCTCAGGCAGACAACTGGCGCCTCTCAGATCCTTGTCTGTGACTCATGTACTCTATATATATTTTAAATAAACTAACTCAAACACTTTTACAGTGTTACACCTTCCCAGTGCTATATAGTCTTGGTGGCATAGCGCTTCCTCCCCCCCCCCCCTACCCCCGGTCCCATCCCAAATCCTTATATCCTGATTACTTTCAAGTGCTATATAGTCGTAATGGCTTTGCGCTTTCCCTTGACCTTCCCTTCTCGCGATCTACCACCCAAGGTGCTGAACGACCTGGTAACGATTGCTGCAGACAGAAAGATCTTGAAGTTCCTTCTTAACCAGGCTCGTCTATAATACTGAAGATGAAGAGGACGATTTTTGGGTTTTACTTAATGTAGAAATATCAAAGTAGACTAGCATTATTAGTCTTTACTATTTCATCATATTTCAGAGTTATTATTTTTATTTTTTTCAAAAACTGTGTCGGAGAACAAGTTATGCGTTATAAATTGTTCCAGATTATTTCTTAGATTATCTCATATCAGGCCAGACACGAGACTGTTCAAGATCAAGTACGTTTATTGCGACAATAAAATACATCTCACAGGTAGAGTAGCTGAAGCTATTTCTGCCCTCAATGAGATTGTTGTGACCACTGTTGATGGACTCACCAGATGAGTCATTGAAAGTTTCCTCCATGCCCAGTTAAGCTCACCAAGATCACCATTGTGAAGGTCCCAAAGTTCACAGTTTCACACCCATACAACCTTAGATGGTGTTAAATCATTGGGTTTTCGACCACATATTATGATGACTGAATTCACTCATAATAAATTTTGTTCTGACTATTAGGTCTATAATAGTATCAATACAATGACAAATTGACAGTGTGTGAGTGTAGTTGACACGAGGCTGGTGTGAGGAGAGTGTATAATAATAATAATAATAATAATAATAATAATAATAATAATAATAATAGTACACAGAGAGTAGTCTCACTAACGTGACTGCATGAATGAAAAAATCCGTAGCAGCCGTGATAAGGATTCGAACCTATGTGATGGGTAGTCCCACGCACACACGCCCCAGACAATCAGACTACGACATGGTCAAAAGGATTGCAACCTGAAGTTCAACTGAACACAAGAGGATTTCCTGAGGCTTCTACTGAAGCCGGAACAGGATTATCCTACAATCCTCCCCATGCACCCTGGCTCTGTCATCTAGTGATGTTCTACCTCTGACGCTCTTCTTAGAAGCGTCAAGGAAAGTAGTAGAAGCCTCAGAAAATCCTCGTGTATTCAGTAGAACTTCAGGTCTCAATCCTTTTTACCATCTCGTGGTCTAGTCGCTAGCTAGAGCGTGTGTGTGAGAACACAGGTTCGAGCCCTTATCACGGCTCCTACGGATTTTCTCATTGATGCAGTTACGTTATATTGCCGTGATTACTCCGTGTAATAACACTAATATAATCAATAATAATAATAAGTGTACAAACTTTGCAGTTAATAATTAAATGTTCGAAAAATATTTTGGAAAATATTATACAAGTCATTAAGTGCATATGGTCATATACTGTTAGATGTATACCCAGAGCGGAGTATCCCGCTTTTCGGTGTATATACACAGAGTATACTTCATTCCTGAACTAAGTTTAAGGCAAAAATATACTTGCTGGATGGTCACTAAGCTCTTGTGGACTGCGAGTGGTCCCAACACCAAGACCATATGGTATATATTCCCAGTAAACTGTATAGTGTAATTATTCTTAAGTGTATCCAACATAAAACCTGTTCTCCGTAGCGGGGTTGACTATGCTGTCCAGCATCAAACTTGAAACTTGCTTATGCTTCAGGAAGCTTACCTATGCTTCAGGAAACTTACTTATGCTTCAGGAAGCTTACTTATGCTTCAGGAAGCTTACTTATGCTTCATGAAGCTTACTTATGCTTCAGGAAGCTTACTTATGCTTCAGGAAGCTTACTTATGCTTCATGAAGCTTACTTATGCTTCAGGAAGCTTGCTTATGCTTCAGGAAGCTTACTTACTCTTCGTGAAGCTTACACTTCAGGAACTTACACTTCAGGAAGCTTACTTATTCTTCGTGAAGCTTACTTACACTTCAGGAACTTATTTACACTTCAGGAAGCTTACTTATGCTTCGTGAAGCTTACTTACACTTCAGGAACTTACTTACACTTCAGGAAGCTTACTTACACTTCAGGAAGCTTACTTACACTTCAGGAACTTACTTACACTTCAGGAAGCTTACTTATTCTTCGTGAAGCTTACTTACACTTCAGGAACTTACTTACACTTCAGGAACTTACTTACACTTCAGGAAGCTTACTTATTCTTCGTGAAGCTTACTTACACTTCAGGAAGCTTACACTTCAGGAAGCTTACTTACACTTCAGGAAGCTTACTTACACTTCAGGAAGCTTACTTACACTTCAGGAAGCTTACTTACACTTCAGGAACTTACTTACACTTCAGGGAGAGATACCAACGTAACTTTAATGTCGATGCACTGGCAAGAATCTATCTTAACTTAATCACTGTTGGACAAAATTGTGTTTAAGATGAAACAAAGATTTGACAAAATTTATGTTATTATTATTATTATTATTATTATTATTATTATTATTATTATTATTATTATTATTATTTTGTGGGTTAGTATTTGTGATAAGAGCAGAGCTGAACATAGCAACTTCCCGTGACAGCAAAACTGACGTTGAAATTTCACAGAATTCGATAAAGTCAGAAACATTTTGGCTCTGAGAGTTCTTCCTGTACTTGTGGTCAATCTCGAACCCATTGTTGATGTGACGACTTATATTGAATTTTGTAACTAGTTCATCAAGATTGTAACTTGCTTAGCTAAATGAATTGTGGGGTTCAGTCCCTGAGCCCATTATGTGCCTCTGTAACCCTTTCCACTACCGCCCATAAGATGGGTATGGGGTGCATAATAAATGAACTAAACTAAAAGAGTTCTTCCGGCTGATAGAGACACGGACTCCTCGCTACTCATGACGTCATCAGTAGGGTCTAAGAAGTTCCCAAAAAGTAAAGCGTCATTCGTCATGGGGTGTGACGTCACTTATACAGTGACGTCAACAGTAGTGACGTCACACAATTACAGCTACGGACACAAACAATTACTAATTGCTCCGTTATATTCCTGGACTTACCAGGGTATATCAACCGTAAGAAAGGGCAAAGGCTATTCTGAGCCTTTAAATCCAATGGGATGAAAATACAAGGTTGTTTCAGCGATGAAATATGTATTTAAATAACTGGCATAGGCTCTGAACCCTGTGGAAAATTCCACCGCTCAACGCCATCAACTCTTTTAAAAAACTTTACCAACTAACCTAATATTATTTATCCTATGCAAGCCTGAATAAAATTAGGATATAATCTGTTAATTAACCCACCTACATATATACAAGCATATATGAATAGAGTATTTCATTTCATTTGAATTGTATATATGTATACGTGTGGTATTATTATTATTGTGTGACTTTTTTTTTGCAGGGATATTCCTGCGCGGGCCCTAAGCCTCTGGCTGGCCCCACTGGCCGGGCCCTAAGCCTCTGGCTGGCTCCACTGGCCGGGCCCTAAGCCTCTGGCTGGCCCCACTGGCCGGGCCCTAAGCCTCTGGCTGGCTCCACTGGCCGGGCCCTAAGCCTCTGGCTGGCCCCACTGGGCGGGCCCTAAGCCTCTGGCTGGCCCACTGGGCGGGCCCTAAGCCTCTGGCTGGCCCACTGGGCGGGCCCTAAGCCTCTAGCTGGCCCCACTGGCCGGGCCCTAAGCCTCTGGCTGGCTCCACTGGCCGGGCCCTAAGCCTCTGGCTGGCCCCACTGGGCGGGCCCTAAGCCTCTGGCTGGCCCCACTGGCCGGGCCCTAAGCCTCTGGCTGGCCCCACTGGGCGGGCCCTAAGCCTCTGGCTGGCCCCACTGGCCGGGCCCTAAGCCTCTGGCTGGCCCACTGGGCGGGCCCTAAGCCTCTAGCTGGCCCCACTGGCCGGGCCCTAAGCCTCTGGCTGGCTCCACTGGCCGGGCCCTAAGCCTCTGGCTGGCCCCACTGGGCGGGCCCTAAGCCTCTGGCTGGCCCACTGGGCGGGCCCTAAGCCTCTGGCTGGCCCCACTGGCCGGGCCCTAAGCCTCTGGCTGGCCCACTGGGCGGGCCCTAAGCCTCTGGCTGGCCCCACTGGCCGGGCCCTAAGCCTCTGGCTGGCCCACTGGGCGGGCCCTAAGCCTCTGGCTGGCCCCACTGGCCGGGCCCTAAGCCTCTGGCTGGCCCACTGGGCGGGCCCTAAGCCTCTGGCTGGCCCACTGGGCGGGCCCTAAGCCTCTGGCTGGCCCCACTGGGCGGGCCCTAAGCCTCTGGCTGGCCCACTGGGCGGGCCCTAAGCCTCTGGCTGGCCCCACTGGCCGGGCCCTAAGCCTCTGGCTGGCCCACTGGGCGGGCCCTAAGCCTCTGGCTGGCCCCACTGGCCGGGCCCTAAGCCTCTGGCTGGCCCACTGGGCGGGCCCTAAGCCTCTGGCTGGCCCCACTGGCCGGGCCCTAAGCCTCTGGCTGGCCCACTGGGCGGGCCCTAAGCCTCTGGCTGGCCCACTGGGCGGGCCCTAAGCCTCTGGCTGGCCCCACTGGCCGGGCCCTAAGCCTCTGGCTGGCCCACTGGGCGGGCCCTAAGCCTCTGGCTGGCCCCACTGGCCGGGCCCTAAGCCTCTGGCTGGCCCACTGGGCGGGCCCTAAGCCTCTGGCTGGCCCACTGGGCGGGCCCTAAGCCTCTGGCTGGCCCCACTGGCCGGGCCCTAAGCCTCTGGCTGGCCCCAATGGCCGGGCCCTATGCCTCTGGCTGGCCCACTGGGCGGGCCCTAAGCCTCTAGCTGGCCCCACTGGCCGGGCCCTAAGCCTCTGGCTGGCCCACTGGGCGGGCCCTAAGCCTCTGGCTGGCCCCACTGGCCGGGCCCTAAGCCTCTGGCTGGCCCACTGGGCGGGCCCTAAGCCTCTGGCTGGCCCCACTGGCCGGGCCCTAAGCCTCTGGCTGGCCCACTGGGCGGGCCCTAAGCCTCTGGCTGGCCCACTGGGCGGGCCCTAAGCCTCTAGCTGGCCCCACTGGCCGGGCCCTAAGCCTCTGGCTGGCCCACTGGGCGGGCCCTAAGCCTCTGGCTGGCCCCACTGGCCGGGCCCTAAGCCTCTGGCTGGCCCACTGGGCGGGCCCTAAGCCTCTGGCTGGCCCACTGGGCGGGCCCTAAGCCTCTGGCTGGCCCCACTGGCCGGGCCCTAAGCCTCTGGCTGGCCCCACTGGCCGGGCCCTATGCCTCTGGCTGGCCCACTGGGCGGGCCCTAAGCCTCTGGCTGGCCCCACTGGCCGGGCCCTAAGCCTCTGGCTGGCCCACTGGGCGGGCCCTAAGCCTCTGGCTGGCCCCACTGGCCGGGCCCTAAGCCTCTGGCTGGCCCACTGGGCGGGCCCTAAGCCTCTGGCTGGCCCACTGGGCGGGCCCTAAGCCTCTGGCTGGCCCCACTGGCCGGGCCCTAAGCCTCTGGCTGGCCCACTGGGCGGGCCCTAAGCCTCTGGCTGGCCCACTGGGCGGGCCCTAAGCCTCTGGCTGGCCCCACTGGCCGGGCCCTAAGCCTCTGGCTGGCCCACTGGGCGGGCCCTAAGCCTCTGGCTGGCCCCACTGGCCGGGCCCTAAGCCTCTGGCTGGCCCACTGGGCGGGCCTTATAAGCCTCTGGCTGGCCCACTGGGCGGGTCCTAAGCCTCTGGCTGGCCCCACTGGCCAGGCCCTAAGCCTCTGGCTGGCCCACTGGGCGGGCCCTAAGCCTCTGGCTGGCCACACTGGCCGGGCCCTAAGCCTCTGGCTGGCCCACTGGGCGGGCCCTAAGCCTCTGGCTGGCCCACTGGGCGGGCCCTAAGCCTCTGGCTGGCCCCACTGGCCGGGCCCTAAGCCTCTGGCTGGCCCACTGGGCGTCGCCCTAAGCCTCTGGCTGGCCCACTGGGCGGGCCCTAAGCCTCTGGCTGGCCCCACTGGCCGGGCCCTAAGCCTCTGGCTGGCCCACTGGGCGGGCCCTAAGCCTCTGGCTGGCCCCACTGGCCGGGCCCTAAGCCTCTGGCTGGCCCACTGGGCGGGCCCTAAGCCTCTGGCTGGCCCCACTGGCCGGGCCCTAAGCCTCTGGCTGGCCCACTGGGCGGGCCCTAAGCCTCTGGCTGGCCCACTGGGCGGGCCCTAAGCCTCTGGCTGGCCCCACTGGCCGGGCCCTAAGCCTCTGGCTGGCCCACTGGGCGGGCCCTAAGCCTCTGGCTGGCCCCACTGGCCGGGCCCTAAGCCTCTGGCTGGCCCATTGGGCGGGCCCTAAGCCTCTGGCTGGCCCACTGGGCGGGCCCTAAGCCTCTGGCTGGCCCCACTGGCCGGGCCCTAAGCCTCTGGCTGGCCCCAATGGCCGGGCCCTATGCCTCTGGCTGGCCCACTGGGCGGGCCCTAAGCCTCTGGCTGGCCCCACTGGCCGGGCCCTAAGCCTCTGGCTGGCCCACTGGGCGGGCCCTAAGCCTCTGGCTGGCCCCACTGGCCGGGCCCTAAGCCTCTGGCTGGCCCACTGGGCGGGCCCTAAGCCTCTGGCTGGCCCACTGGGCGGGCCCTAAGCCTCTGGCTGGCCCCACTGGCCGGGCCCTAAGCCTCTGGCTGGCCCACTGGGCGGGCCCTAAGCCTCTGGCTGGCCCACTGGGCGGGCCCTAAGCCTCTGGCTGGCCCCACTGGCCGGGCCCTAAGCCTCTGGCTGGCCCACTGGGCGGGCCCTAAGCCTCTGGCTGGCCCCACTGGCCGGGCCCTAAGCCTCTGGCTGGCCCACTGGGCGGGCCTTATAAGCCTCTGGCTGGCCCACTGGGCGGGTCCTAAGCCTCTGGCTGGCCCCACTGGCCAGGCCCTAAGCCTCTGGCTGGCCCACTGGGCGGGCCCTAAGCCTCTGGCTGGCCCCACTGGCCGGGCCCTAAGCCTCTGGCTGGCCCACTGGGCGGGCCCTAAGCCTCTGGCTGGCCCCACTGGCCGGGCCCTAAGCCTCTGGCTGGCCCACTGGGCGGGCCCTAAGCCTCTGGCTGGCCCCACTGGCCGGGCCCTAAGCCTCTGGCTGGCCCACTGGGCGGGCCCTAAGCCTCTGGCTGGCCCACTGGGCGGGCCCTAAGCCTCTAGCTGGCCCCATTGGCCGGGCCCTAAGCCTCTGGCTGGCCCACTGGGCGGGCCCTAAGCCTCTGGCTGGCCCCACTGGCCGGGCCCTAAGCCTCTGGCTGGCCCACTGGGCGGGCCCTAAGCCTCTGGCTGGCCCACTGGGCGGGCCCTAAGCCTCTGGCTGGCCCCACTGGCCGGGCCCTAAGCCTCTAGCTGGCCCCACTGGCCGGGCCCTATGCCTCTGGCTGGCCCACTGGGCGGGCCCTAAGCCTCTGGCTGGCCCCACTGGCCGGGCCCTAAGCCTCTGGCTGGCCCACTGGGCGGGCCCTAAGCCTCTGGCTGGCCCCACTGGCCGGGCCCTAAGCCTCTGGCTGGCCCACTGGGCGGGCCCTAAGCCTCTGGCTGGCCCACTGGGCGGGCCCTAAGCCTCTGGCTGGCCCCACTGGCCGGGCCCTAAGCCTCTGGCTGGCCCACTGGGCGGGCCCTAAGCCTCTGGCTGGCCCACTGGGCGGGCCCTAAGCCTCTGGCTGGCCCCACTGGCCGGGCCCTAAGCCTCTGGCTGGCCCACTGGGCGGGCCTTATAAGCCTCTGGCTGGCCCACTGGGCGGGTCCTAAGCCTCTGGCTGGCCCCACTGGCCAGGCCCTAAGCCTCTGGCTGGCCCACTGGGCGGGCCCTAAGCCTCTGGCTGGCCCCACTGGCCGGGCCCTAAGCCTCTGGCTGGCCCACTGGGCGGGCCCTAAGCCTCTGGCTGGCCCACTGGGCGGGCCCTAAGCCTCTGGCTGGCCCCACTGGCCGGGCCCTAAGCCTCTGGCTGGCCCACTGGGCGGGCCCTAAGCCTCTGGCTGGCCCACTGGGCGGGCCCTAAGCCTCTGGCTGGCCCCACTGGCCGGGCCCTAAGCCTCTGGGTGGCCGACTGGGCGGGCCCAAAACCTCTGGCTGGCCCCACTGGCCGGGCCCTAAGCCTCTGGCTGGCCCACTGGGCGGGCCTTAAGCCTCTGGCTGGCCCACTGGGCGGGCCCTAAGCCTCTGGCTGGCCCCACTGGCCGGGCCCTAAGCCTCTGGCTGGCCCACTGGGCGGGCCCTAAGCCTCTGGCAGGCCCACTGGGCGGGCCTTAAGCCTCTGGCTGGCCCACTGGGCGGGCCCTAAGCCTCTGGCTGGCCCCACTGGCCGGGCCCTAAGCCTCTGGCTGGCCCACTGGGCGGGCCCTAAGCCTCTGGCTGGCCCACTAAGTGTTGCTTGTTTCTGTTTTACTTGGGCAGAGTGTGAGTATTTATCACTCGTATGGTCGCTTCAGTAAGATTTTGCCATATGTGTTTAACAACTTCTTCTGCTCTGTTGATTCTAAGTTGAAATCTTAATGGGTTTATATCTGTGCACTGTGTTATATAATGTTCCAGTGGTCCGACATATGAAACAACATTGGTTACGAATTGGCAAGTACTATGTGGGAATATAATAGTTGCAACGAATATGTTGTCAAATAGGAAATTGACCCTGTTTCAGAAGGCTGTAATATAATCAATTGCAAAATTTTGTCTGAAGTGTGGTATTTGTCTCACAGCTTTCCCATAGACAAGAAAAGTGCTATAGAGATTGACAAAACTATTTTTAGATATGTATGGTATGGTAGATACCAACGAATTAAACGAACTACCCTATGTAAAGGTAAGAAAAACGGTGGAATAGGAATACTGAATGTGTACCATAAGTCATTGGCAATCTTATGTGTTACCTTTAGAAAGGAGATAATGCAGAGGAATAGTGTAAATACACTAGGACATTACTATTGTAAATTACGCGTTAGTTATTTGATACATATGCCAGAGTATACTGACCTTGCCTTTCTTTCACCGCACTTTTATTCATGTGCAATTGATGTTCTCAGGCAGATTTGTAATATTGAAGGTTTTTTAATGATGAACAGTAAACAAGTGTATGATGTTATCCTACCAAATATAGTTCCTAGAGTAGAGGAGGCATATCCACTCTTTAGCAGGCAAGTAATATGGGCGAACCTTCATGTTAAATTTATTACCCCAAAACAACGTGAGCTGTTGTATCGCTGTATTCATGAGACCCTTCCTACTAATGATAGGTTGTTGATGTTGGGCATTAAGGACAACAATAGGTGTGACCAATGTACTGAAATTGAGAATAATATGCATATATTTTATTTCTGTAAGCAGAAAGTTGTTCTTGTAAACTGGATTAGAGACACTCTTAAAGCTTTATGTGGACCAAGTATTATAGTGGAGTTAATGAGGTTTTTAATGTTTCATATTGACATAAAATGCAAGAAAATTAGGAATACAATAATTATGTTACTTTCTGATTACATTTTTTGTGTGTGGATAGGCAGGCAGGAGGATTACTCAGTAGACAAAATATTGAAGTTCTTGCGAGGCAGAATCAGGTATAACATTTGGGGTTTAAGACTCATGCTCGGTGATGATATGGAAAATTTGTTTACTGAGAATTATGTAAAATATATATAAATGTAATAATTTCCCCTGTATTTTAATGTAAATTTATTCTCCAATTTTTGTAAATTGTTTATAGGTAAATAAGTATAACATTCAGGTTTTTTTTTAAAGATCTTGTTCTGTACTACTGAAACACTTGTTCACTAAGAATTGTAATGTATAATTGCCTTGTAATACTTATGTATATGTAATTTATATTGTATTTTCCTAAATAAAGATAAAAAAAAAGTGGTCTGTCGGGCATTTCTCCACAGTGCTGACATTTCATCTCATCTTCCGGAACCTGTAAGCCTATTTCCAATGCACATGGGTATCCAAGCCTGATGCGATGTAAGTGTACTTCCGTTGCTCTACTGCTCTCTTTCATCAAACTAAGTGGTTCGTAGTTGGTTGAATTCTTGTACCAACCCGCAGATCCTGATGTAGCAACTGCTGTACTCACCTAGTTGTACTCACCTAGTTGTGCTTGCAGGGGTTGAGCTCTGGCTCTTTGGTCCCGCCTCTCAACCGTCAATCAACAGGTGTACAGGTTCCTGAGCCTATTGGGCTCTATCATATCTACACTTGAAACTGTGTATGGAGTCAGCCTCCACCACATTGCTTCCTAATGCATTCCATTTGTCAACCACTCTGACACTAAAAAAGTTCTTTCTAATATCTCTGTGGCTCATTTGGGCACTCAGTTTCCACCTGTGTCCCCTTGTGTTAAATAGCCTATCTTTATCAACCCTGTCGATTCCCTTGAGAATCTTGAATGTGGTGATCATGTCCCCCCTAACTCTTCTGTCTTCCAACGAAGTGAGGTTCAATTCCCGTAGTCTCTCCTCGTAGCTCATACCTCTCAGCTCGGGTACTAGTCTGGTGGCAAACCTTTGAACTTTTTCCAATTTACTCTTATGCTTGACTAGATATGGACTCCATGCTGGAGCCGCATACTCCAGGATTGGTCTGACATATGTGGTATATAATGTTCTGAAAGATTCCTTACTGTGTTGTGTTGTGTTGTGGTCCCTGTACATCTTTTGCATTGCTCTGTTTCTAATTACTTTCTTAATCTGTGATAGACTCTGTGGTATGTAAATGTCTACATTTCTTCTCTTAGTTGCAAGTTCTGCAACTTCGTCTGCATGTGTGACGTCAATATGACGTCACAGTTTTCTCCCGTCTCGGGAGATTGATCAGTTAGTTGTCTATTATTTTCGTAAACGAAGTTTCTATCATATACGAACACCTACACGGGGAAAATCCGTTGGAACTGTGATTTTTTTTTTTTAGATACATACAAACGTTGTTACATTCTTGTACAGCCACTAGTACGCGTAGCGTTTCGGGCAGGTCCCTGGAATACGATCCCTGCCGAGAAGTCGAATCGTTGTTACAACCAAGTACACATTTTACCGTTGAGTTAAACAGAGGCTACAGGTAATGATTTGCGCCCAGTAAATCCTCCCCGGCCAGGATACGAACCCATGACAAAGCGCTCGCGGAACGCGAGGCGAGTGTCTTACCACTACACCACGGTTCGAACTCATGCCGTGGGTGTTCCCCGCGATCCAAGATTTATGATGTTCTTGATGCCTCACGATAGTGTGATTACTTTGTGTGTGTCAGTCAGGTAGTGCTCCCTGTCGAGCCTTGTGTGTGTCAGCCAGGTAGTGCTCCCTGTCGAGCCTTGTGTGTGTGTCAGCCAGGTAGTGCTCCCTGTCGACCCTTGTGTGTGTCAGCCAGGTAGTGCTCCCTGTCGAGCCTTGTGTGTGTCAGCCAGGTAGTGCTCCCTGCCTACAGATCTCTGACAATAATCAAACTTCTCCCTAATGCAACAACTTGCATATCATCTGAGCTCCGGTCTGGCATTTAATATCATTAAGAGAAGTACCAAACTTTGTCTTACACAGATGAAGTTCTAACAGCCCGTGAATTATATTTCTCTATATTATTGACTCGTCTTTGTAAGACTGACAACCTTCACTTCACAACCATAAAGCCCTCCAGGTAATGCCCGTTATTATAACATATATTAAAATGATGATAATGACCCTTCAGGTACCAGTACATAAGGTCTATGTATAATTAATCAACAGTAATCCCATTTGAAGTTAATGCCTTAATATTCTTCTTTCCTCCCTATAATTAATAAAACTATAGGTAGATATGGTAACTGTTTCCTCTGAGGGGGTTGCTGCTTTTTAACTGTAAATAACTCAGTCTGACACATTACTGAGCAAATTAACATTGCAAATACATGTTAAACACTTGAAAGTTGAGTATATAAAATACCCAAATCTACCAGCAAAATGATCCCTAACCTGCTAAAATAATCTACCTATAATCTTGTAAAACAAGGTACAGGTGAAACAATAATTTACTGTGAAGAAGAATGCAGAACGCGATAATCTTAGTTCAGAATAAGGAATATTAGAATAATATCACTTTAAGGGGACCGCGTCGTACATACGCGACGGGTTTGCTTATGCGGGTTCTGCCCCCGCGTCGTAAATAGCCGGGCGATCTAAAAAAAACATAAAATCCAATTCTTATTCGATCGACTTGGGGTTTGTATGAAAATGTTTGCCATTAAATTTTCGTTTTTTCTATTTGGCACATGGCCTATTTGAGAAAACGGCATTGTATCGTAAATTAGAGGAGAGACTATTGAGTTGGTGACACAACGAGGGTAATCGCCCACTTCACACACTCTTGTGTGGGCCGCAATCATGATTCTACATTTATATGCATATGTCTGTGTAGAGAATTTTATTGTAAGTTCAATGATATAAAATTTAACGATGTAGGACTAATGTGGAGCTAACAACAAACAAAAGAGTATGAACATTTTGTTGCTGTTTGGGCGTACGGCGAGTGATCTCCGTTTTTATTTATTTCGTGGTGGAATAGCTAATGCTTTGGTGACATTTTATACATATGATCTTGTAGAGAATTTTATTGCCAACACATTGATACCACAATGAAATACGTAGCTCGAGAATTGGTGTCAGGAGAGTGAAAAGATTACACACTGTTTGGTGTTTACGCTCAAGAGCCCAAAACGCCGCGCACAATGCGCAGTGTTTTTTTCACGGGGACCGCGCGCCTTAAAGTGATATAAGAGAAAAAATTGAGGACACAACGCTAGGAAACTCGAGGTTGCCACTATATCAGCGACTTTGATTTATCACCGTTGAGGGAATAACAGGAGTTCTCTCAAGAACCATAAAGCCTAAAGCACATAAATTGTCAAATATCTATTTAATCACCTTAGACGGGGTACAAATATTTAATATATATATTTAAAAAATTAACTGCTGCTCAAAACTCAGAGTCCTATTCGTAACGACTTTTTATAACATTTAAATAATATGTAAAAAGAAAACGACCTAAATAAAACAATACAAATAACGTCAGAGATTATAAAGAATTTTTTTTTATCTTTTTGACCGTTATACCAGTCATTATTACTATAGTATTAATTTCTGCGTTATCACTTGTAAATTACTTAAAATGTTGCAAGCTGCAACTACACTGTCGCTTTAGTTACTTCTATCTGATTACATTTTGTACCATAAGCATTTTAATTAGATGTTTGAAATGCTGCAGAACTGTTTTGGTTGCTAATCTCCTACCAACAGTTGAATAATTTGGAGTATTTTAGACAAAAATATAATTAAAATTGGTCATCCATACACAGGGAAGGTGTGTGTGGTAGAGAAGCGGAATGTGACACAGGTCTTTGTGGACATGTTGTACAGAAAACAGCATGTCCACATGCCTCCCTATAGTTAATAACACAAGAATCACATATAGTAATTTCTCCCCCGGGGGTGGGGCGGGGGATTTGATGCTTTTTACCTATATATAATTAGGCGTGAAACATTACTGAACAAATTAACATGTGCAAATATATGTTAAATATATGGAAGTTGAGCATATGAAATACCAAAATCCACAAGCAATATGTTCCCAGACCTGCTAAAATAAACTATTTATAATTTATTTATTTATTTATTTATTTATTTTTTTTTTTTTTATATACATGAAGGTACATTGGGTTAGAGAGAACACATAGCATAGTATTTACAATCTTGTAAAGCCACTAGTATGCGCAGCGTTTCGGGCAGGTCCTTAATCTAACAGATAATTTTAAGTAGGTAAATTCTAGCAGTATTAATAAAATGATAACAGATACTTTGCAAAAAAAAGAATGAGATGAGAGAGAACAGTAAGTATATTAAAGCACATAGGTATATTAAAGCTCTGATTGATTACATTGGCAACTTGATAGGTAGTTTAAACAAGATTAACAGACACCATACAGCAGAGTGATAGCACATATAAGAAGACAGCAATGATCATAATGGTAAAGATGTTCGGATTGGGTACATAAAGATTGAGAGATTGGGTAGCAATAGATACAGTGCAATTTTAAAGCACAAGGTAGGACACTATGAAGATGAAATTAGGTACTTTTTAGTTTTGTTTTTGAATGACGCAAAAGTTGGACAGCTTTTCAATTCATTAGGGAGTGAGTTCCATAGACTGGGTCTCTTTATTTGCATAGAGTGTTTACACAGATTAAGTTTGACTCTGGGGATATCAAAGAGATATTTATTTCTGGTGTGGTGATAATGGGTCCTATTACATCTGTCCAGGGAGAGTTTCAGAGCAGGATTTGCATTTAAGAACAGGGTATTGTAAATGTAATTGACACAAGAAAATTTGGTGAGTGAGATTATGTTTAGCATGTTTAGGGAGTTAAACAAGGGGGCTGAGTGTTGTCTGAAAGCAGAATTTGTTATTATTCTGATAGCAGATTTTTGCTGGGTGATGATGGACTTGATGTGGTTTGCAGTGGTTGAACCCCATGCACAGATACCATAATTAAGATAGGGATAGGTTAGTGCATAATATAGAGAGATGAGAGCAGAGTTAGGTACATAATATCTGATTTTGGAGAGTATACCAACTGTTTTAGAGACTTTCTTAGTAATGTGTTGTATGTGGGTGCTGAAGTTGAGTCTCTTGTCTAGGAATAGGCCAAGAAACTTTCCATCATTTTTATTGCTAATGTTTAAATTGTCTTTCTGGAGCTAAATTGGGTTTGTAGATTTGCTTCCAAATAAGATGTAGTAGGTCTTTTCTATGTTAAGTGTTAGTTTATTGATTGACATCCATAAGTGGACTTTTTTAGTTCATTATTAACAACATCATTTAGTGTATGTGGGTTGGGGTTGGAGTAGATGAGGGTAGTATCATCAGCAAACAAAATAGGTTTCAGAATGTTAGAGACATTAGGCAGATCATTGATGTATATAAGAAATAGGAGAGGTCCCAAGATGCTGCCCTGTGGCACTCCAACGGTTATTGGTAGAGTGGGAGAGCTTATATTATTGATGGCTACACATTGGTGTCTATCACTAAGATAGGATTGGATAGAATAATCTTGTAAAACAACGTACAAATAAAATAATATTTTACTGTGAAGAAAATTGCAGAACGCGAAAAACAAAAAAACAAAAAAAATTGAGGACACAACGCCATAGAAGTCGAGGTTGCCACCATATCAGCGCCTTCTATTTATTACTGTCTAGGGAATAACAGGCGCACTCTCTCCAGTGTCATATACCTTAAGATGTATAAAGCATTAAATTTTTATTAAATCTCCTTATACGGAGTCATAATATGGAGACGAATATTTAATATTTAAATCACTAAAAGAAGTACAGGTGCACCAAAAGACTTCACAGTCATAGTCACAATGACTGCTGACGTTTTTGTAAATTTTGGAACATATAATAAGAACAAAAGAGTAAATAAAATAAAAGTAAAACGATTTTAAAGAAAAATATTTAAATTTTTTTTTAGTTCATACCAAAAGTTATTATAGCTGTTATTATTATTATTATAGTATTAATTTCTGCATTACTTTTCACTTGTAAATTACTTAAAACGTTGTAAGCTGCAACTACACTGTCACTTTAGTTACTTTTATCTGATACCATTTTGTGCCAATAGCATTTTATTTACGAGAGGATTAAAATGCCGCAGAACTAGTTTGGTTGCTGATCTCCTGCCAACAGTTGAATAATTTGGAGTATTTTGGATGAAAATATAATTAAAATTGTTCGTCCATCCACAGGGAAGATGTGTGTGGTAGAAAAGCGGAGTGTGACACAGGTCTTTGGGGACATGTTGTACAGAAAACAAAAAATGATAGTTATGGTAACCCTGTTTATTCAGCCAGTCCTCTTGAGCGTCCCCAACGTCAGTAAACTCATGAACTAAATTGCTGGAATCTTACCTAACCCAGGACCAAATAATAGAAAACAGAAATACATCAGTTTTCGAGAAGTTATGACTTTTTTAGTACATTAGTTTTGGTCTGTGAACGTATACGTCAAAGCTGGGATTTACTGTTGAAGAGGACGTGTTGTTCACACCCACACCGACAACAATAAACACGAATCAGCGAAACTGTGAGCCTATATATCTGTCTTACACCCTGCATCTGCCATGGACCATCGCCGTCTGTAATAAACATCTCTGTACTTGGCACCATTCCAAATAATTACCGAGGTTGCAGGTCCTATGATGACTATGGAGCCATTGCACTAAATATACTAATAAATAGTGCATTTGATTATACTGGTTGACTCTACCTTGCGAACTAGACACCCTGACTCTAAATTTGCCTAAAACACTGGTTAGTTTACAACACTTTGTAGTTTTACACTGCTGGAAACTATTAGTATTAAATTTCAAAGGAAAGTTGCATTCTCTCAGTTTCTTGAGGCTTCCAAAGCACTTGACACTATTGAACACTTCAAACTGTTTAGAGAATTAATGAGCATAAAAGTATGCCAAACTATTGCATGATATATGTATTTTCTAGATCAGGTATGAAAAGTAGCAATGAGATGGATTATTCTCAGAAAATTTATCACGTTGATTTTTTTTGCTGTCCATCGTGACAGCAAAAAGTCCATCGTGACATTGTTGAAAGAGTTGAGAGAATAAAGTACTGGCTGTCGCATAGGCATTATTTATAGTAATGTTTTCTGTTATGGTGATGAAGTAATCATATTGGCACCAGCCAAAGATTCCATAAACTTTTCCTATAAATATTTGTAAAATGAAGTGTTGAATACAACCTTACGTTAAATCCAGCCAAATGTAGTGGAGTTGTTCTTTACTCACTAGACTCGTTTTATTCAGTTCTTAATCTAAAATTTCCAGGCAAAGATTTCATTAAAGTATTACCGCGCCAACGCTCTACACTCACACTAACATTCCGGTCACCAGCACAAGCAGAGGAGTCTGGGTTCATGAGCTTAGGCATAACATCTACACCGAGCCAAATAACCAAGGACAGGCGTTTGTTGCAAGAAAATGCACCAAAACATGTGGGAAAGTGCAATATTTGCTCCGGGGAACACCATTTTCAGGACTGAACAAAGGAAAATACAAAATGCGTCTGATGTGGAGACACCCACACTGCAAAATGCTCAAAACGGCAACTAAAACCGAGAAAATGGTGGAGGTGAAATAAGCCTCATCCAGTAATCAAACATCAATGAATAATGCTACAAGAATTTTTTTTTAGACTATAGTTTTCGAAATATTTAGTTAGGTCTAACCAACAATAAGTGCCACAAATTGTTGTGTGTCAGACTGTGACCCAAGTACGCTGTTCCCTCTTGAACCAGCCTTTGTCCGTCCTGTACCTCAGACCATTCCCCCTACATAGTTCGGTGAGGCAAGTCCACGTGTTTGACCTCCTACCTTGGACAGATAGAGAGTTATTCTCTCCTATAGACGTAGAACTGTATTTTGTATTTTTATGATAAACCCCCCAAAAAATAAATAAACCAGTCACCCTGATCTTCAACTTGCATATAAAACTGGTTGTATGCGACGCCACGTAGTTTATTGGTGCTGAAGTCACCCAGCCAGCAATCACAATAAGCTCTCTTATTCAGGCATTTACTTACCACTGGCCACTAAAAGTTCCCAGAAAAATCAACTAGATTGCTAGCTAACACAACCTATGAATGAGTGTAATATATCATAATGTGACAAGTCTACAGGACAGAATAAGACCACGAGTCAGCAGAGAGAGCCTGGATACCCCCAACTGAGTCTTGGGAGGATATAGGAATTACTATCATAATGGGATGGCTCATTTGCAAGCATTCTAAATCCTTTTGCAATCAGATCAATGTTACATGAGCTGTATGTTTAGAGTGATATTGATCCGGGATAGGAACTAAATATGTTGATTTAAAATACTGACTCTCTGCATGTTCAAAATTTCACGGAATAATTAGATTTTAGTTATAATTCAAATAATATTATCACCATTATAATGAGTCATATCTCAAACGGGGTCGGGTCAAGACGTACCTGCTCCCGCGACTAGGGGTGAAGGTTTGATGGCTGGATGACTATTGTTATGATCCCAAGTAGCTGAGAAACGAGTTTACCTTGAGAGTTATTCGGCAAGGCCTGACCTAAATAAGAGGTCAATGACACAGAGACAGGTGAATGTATATAGTAAACATTCGGTTAGTTTTGATAAATAGTTTAAGAGTATGGGCAGTGAATCAGAATATAGATAAATGACTGGTTATGAGATGTGGAGAGTTTATTGGAGGCGTGAGGCTCGTTTTCAGAGGAGCTTGAGCACTTGAGCTGAAGAACTCGTGAGGGGAGGGCGTGCTCCGTTTGAGCCCCTGGTGAAGAGGAACCCCTGTTTGATATACCTTTAAAAGGAAGGGAGTGGACAGACGTTTCGACTGTGGAATACGTTTGTGGACGTGCCAGCTCAAGTCTTTAACTGCAGGTGTTGAGGGGGCAGTTAAAGCAGTTCTGTGGGTAGCCTGAGGCGCCCTGAGTGTCGCCGCCCCGTCAGAGAGCCCTGCAAGAGACCTTTTGTGATAAGCACAATTTTAACCAGGTAATAGCGATTGCCTATAGTTGATCATGGGCCCAGCGATCGTTAAAAGTGTCTGTTGATATGCTAGGCATGTTTTAATAAAGCAGAAAGCCTAAATAAGAGGACAGAGATGAGAGAGACGAGCAGCATATCCTCTGCCGTCGACCGCCTGGAGCCAACTGGCCGGCTGGCGGCGGAGGACAGCTCCCAGAGTCAGGAGCCGCCTGCCGGCAAGGCAGAAAATGGACCAGCCCAAACGTGAGACAGTCACCTCACAGCATATAGAAAGCAGAGATATGGCAAGTGAAACATTTTTTGTGTGTGATTCATTTCAGTTATGTGTTTGTAGAAGAGCTTTTTTTATTGGCATATGGATGGGTTGCAGGTTTGTCTGGGGAAGGAGTTACTGAGAACTTCGAAGCCAGCAAAGAGGGAGTAGATGATGAGACTCCAAGGTTGTGGAAGAACAGCCATACAGTGAGGAGCAGGACCGCAAGCTGTGAGAAGAGGAGTAGTGGAATGAAGTTTCACATGCTTCTGTGATACCAGTGGTGAAGCACCATTGTTGCTCAAGGAAGATTTCATGGTGTAGCAGCTGGGAGAGCTGTGGAGGACCCTGGTAGACAGTTCTAGGAAAACCTGAAGATGTCAGGGTAGTGAACTTCCAGATGTGGAAAGGAAGTTCTTATTGACTACTTGTAGGGAGTTGGTAGTGTTCGGATGTCATTAGCGTGCAAGACGCAGTGAAAGGTGTGATTGATTACCATTTTTGTGCCAAGGAGTACTTACTGAAGTATAGACTTACAACCACAGGCTGGATTACCTGCAGAGACATACATATGTGTTCTAGGACTGATAGGGTGATTGATTGATTATTGTTATTTATCAAGAAATATTTATGTTATTGAAGTCATAGGCTGGTTTTCCTTGTATATATGTATATATATATATATATATATATATATATATATATATATATATATATATATATATATAAATATATATATATATATATATATATATATATATATATATATATATATATATATATATATATATATATATATAAATATATATATATATATATATATATATATATATATATATATATATATATATATATATATATATATATTAGTATATTTTGGTAGCAGTCTTTCCTGTAGACATATATTATTAAATATGACCGAAAAAGTATGATTAATAATTCTAACACGAATTGTCTCGATCTTTCTTATGTTTCTTTTCACTGTTGATGGTAATTGAAAAATCAATTCTCCAAAATTCATTTTTATTTCTAGTCTGACGCGACACTTGAGCGCGTTTTGTAAAACTTATTACATTTTCAAAGACTAGTTTACACACACACAACTATAACTGAATAGAGCTTAAACATCTTCGATTTTTTATACCTGCATTTGGGTGAGGTGATATGTTACAACAGTTTTAGATGAGGTGAAAACAAACTTTCAACACAAGACAGAACACGAAACAATGGGTATTGAAGGTAAGAATGGAAGTAATTGCATAGGGCCTATTGGCCCATATTTCTTTATGCTTCTATATTGGAGCGGAGTCTTGAAGTGGGTAGAATATAGTTGTGCATTAATTGGCTGTTGATTGCTGGTGTTGACTTCTTGATGTGTAGTGCCTCACTGATGTCAAGCCGCCTGCTATCGCTGTATCTATCGATGATTTCTGTGTTGTTTGCTAAGATTTCTCTGGTAATGGTTTGGTTGTGGGAAGAGATTATATGTTCCTTAATGGAGCCCTGTTGCTTATGCATCGTTAAACGCCTGGAAAGAGATGTTGTTGTCTTGGCGTTCCGGACTCCACCTGCCAAAGATCATTGGGGAATATAAACCTGGATATGCGTATGGAAATGTCAAGACACACAAGCCTGGAAACCCACTTCGGCCAATCATTAGCCAGATACCCACACCCACGTACAGACTGGCGAAGCGACTCAACGGCCTGCTGACTCCTTATGTTCCTTGCGCCTTCAGCCTGAAGTCTCCAAAGGAATTTGTTGACTTACTGCGGGGCACACGGGCCACAGGGATAAGAGCCTCGTTGGACGTAGAATCGCTGTTTACCAACGTACCTGTGGACGAGACAATCGGGATGATAGCCGACAGAGTGTATCGTGATCCAGCCTGTACTCCTCTTGACATACCAGAAAATATTCTGAGGAAACTACTCCAAGCTTGTACTAAAGAGGCACCCTTCTTGAGCCCGGATGGGCACATGTATAAGCAAGTAGATGGGGTCGCCATGGGTTCTCCCCTAGGTGTCCTGTTTGCAAACTTCTACATGGGTACCATCGAGCAAAAAGTCTTAGTCGACATGAACTTGAAACCGGCCATATACTGCAGGTATGTTGACGACATTTTTACACAGGTACCTGATCAGACATCAGGTACCGTCAGACATCTGCAGGAGCTGAAGGAGGCATTTGAGCAGAGTTCCGTGCTGCGTTTCACTTACGAGATGGAAAAGGATGGGAAGCTGCCCTTTCTAGATGTAACAGTCATGGAAAAGGGCGGAGGTTTCCACACTGCAGTCTACACTAAGGAAACGAACACAGGAATGTGCCTAAATGCCAACAGCGACTGCCCAGACAGGTACAAGAGGAGTGTTGTTAACACATATGTCGACCGTGCTCTCAGCCACAGCTCAGAATGGAAGCAAGTCGACGAAGAACTCTGTAGGGTAAGGCAGGTCCTAGTCAACAACGGCTTCTCCAATGGATTCGTGGAAGACATCATAAGAAGGAAAGTGAAACGCCATGCAACCTCTGAAGAGACAACTAACACAACACCTATACCCCCTATTAGACTATTTTACAGGAGCTTCTTTTCCACAGCTCATAAAACGGAGGAAAGGGTCCTGAAAGATATTGTTAATAGAAACGTTATCCCTACAGACAAAAATCAGAAGATACAACTGACAATTTACTATAAAACCAGAAAAACGGCCAGCCTACTCATGAGAAACTCTCCAGACACAAAACAGAACGCTTTAAAAGAGACTAACGTCGTCTATGCCTTCAAATGCCCTCTTGGGGACTGTAAGCTCCAAAAAACCCAGTATATAGGCAAGACAACAACATCTCTTTCTAGGCATTTAACGATGCATAAGCAACAGGGCTCCATTAAGGAACATATAATCTCTTCCCACAACCAAACCATCGCCAGAGAAATCCTAGTAAACAACACAGAACTCATCGATAGATACAGCGATAGCAGGCGGCTTGACGTTTGCGAGGCACTACACATCAAGAAGTCAACACCAGCAATCAACAGCCAATTAATGCACAACTATATTCTACCCACCTCAAGACTCCGCTCCAATATAGAAGCATCAAGAAATATGGACCAATAGGCTTTCTACAATCACTTCTATTCAATACCCATTGTATCGTGTTCTGTCTTGTGTTGATGAAATTAATACCCTATTAATACCACCTCTTGTTCTGTCTTGTGTTGATGAAATTAATACCCTATTAATGCCACCTCACCCAATCCACCTCTCTCAAATGTAGATATAAAATCGGAGATGCGTAAGTTCTATTCAGTTGTGTATTTGTAAACTAAAGTCTTTGAAAATGTAATAAGTTTTACGAAACGCGCTTGTGTCGCGTCAGACTAGAAATAAAAATGAATTTTGGAGAATTGATTTTTGATTTACCTCCAACAGTGAAAAGAAATGTATGAAAGATTGAGAAAATTCGTGTTAGAATTATTAATCTTACTTTTTCGGTCATATTTAATAATATATGTCTACAGGAAAGACTGCTACCAAAATATACTAATATATATATATATATATATATATATATATATATATATATATATATATATATATATATATATATATATATATATATATATGTCGTACCTAGTAGCCAGAACTCACTTCTCAGCCTACTATTCAAGGCCCGATTTGCCTAATAAGCCAAGTTTTCCTGAATTAATATATTTACTATAATTTTTTTCTTATGAAATGATAAAGCAACCCTTTTCTCTATGTATGAGGTCAATTTTTTTTTATTGGAGTTAAAATTAACGTAGATATATGACTGAACCTAACCAACCCTACCTAACCTAACCTAACCTATATTTATAGGTAAGGTTAGGTTAGGTAGCCAAAAAAAGCTAGGTTAGGTTAGGTTAGGTAGGTTAGGTAGACGAAAAAACATTAATTCATGAAAACTTGGCTTATTAGGCAAATCGGGCCTTGAATAGTAGGCTGAGAAGTGCGTTCTGGCTATTAGGTACGACATATATATATATATATATATATATATATATATATATATATATATATGTCGTACCTAGTAGCCAGAACTCACTTCTCAGCCTACTATGCAAGGCCCGATTTGCCTAATAAGCCAAGTTTTCCTGAATTAATATATTTTCTCTAATTTTTTTCTTATGAAATGATAAAGCTACCCATTTCATTATGTATGAGGTAAATTTTTTTTTATTGGATTTAAAATTAATGTAGATATACGATCGAACCTAACCAACCCTACCTAACCTAACCTAACCTATCTTTATAGGTAATGTTAGGTTAGGTAGCCAAAAAAAGCTAGGTTAGGTTAGGTTAGGTAGGTTAGGTAGACGAAAAAACATTAATTCATGAAAACTTGGCTTATTAGGCAAATCGGGCCTTGCATAGTAGGCTGAGAAGTGAGTTCTGGCTATTAGGTACGACATATATATATATATATATATATATATATATATATATATATATATGTCGTACCTAATAGCCAGAACCCACTTCTCAGCCTACTATGCAAGGCCCGATTTGCCTAATAAGCCAAGTTTTCCTGAATTAATATATTTTTTCTAATTTTTTTCTTATGAAATGATAAAGCTACCCATTTCATTATGTATGAGGTCAATTTTTTTTTATTGGATTTAAAATTAACGTAGATATATGACTGAACCTAACCAACCCTACCTAACCTAACCTAACCTATCTTTATAGGTTAGGTTTGGTTAGGTAGCCGAAAAAGTTAAGTTAGGTTAGGTTAGGTAGGTTAGGTAGTCGAAAAACAATTAATTCATGAAAACTTGGCTTATTAGGCAAATCGGGCCTTGCATAGTAGGCTGAGAAGTGCGTTCTGGCTACTAGGTACGACATATATATATATATATATATATATATATATATATATATATATATATATATATATATATATATATATATATATATATATATATATATATATATATATATATATATGTCGTACCTAGTAGCCAGAACGCACTTCTCAGCCTACTATGCAAGGCCCAATTTGCCTAATAAGCTTTCCTGAAGTTTTCCTGAATTAATATATTTTCTCTAATTTTTTTCTTATGAAATGATAAAATTACTCATTCCATTATGTATGAGGTCAATTTTATTTTATTGGAGTTAAAATTAACAAAGATATATGACCGAACCTAACCAACCCTACCTAACCTAACCTAACCTATCTTTATATGTTAGGTTAGGTTAGGTAGCCGAAAAAGTTATGTTAGGTTAGGTTAGGTAGGTTAGGTAGTCGAAAAACAATTAATTCATGAAAACTTGGCTTATTAGGCAAATTGGGGCTTGCATAGTAGGCTGAGAAGTGCGTTCTGGCTACTAGGTACGACATATATATATATATATATATATATATATATATATATATATATATATATATATATATATATATATATATATATATATATATATATATATATATATATATGTCGTACCTAGTAGCCAGAACTCTCTTCTCAGCCTACTATTCAAGGCCCGATTTGCCTAATAAGCCAAGTTTTCCTGAATTAATATATTTACTATAGTTTTTTTCTTATGAAATGATAAAGCAACCCTTTTCTCTATGTATGAGGTAAAAAAATTTTTATTGGAGTTAAAATTAACGTAGATATATGACCGAACCTAACCAACCCTACCTAACCTAACCTAACCTATATTTATAGGTAAGGTTAGGTTAGGTAGCCAAAAAAAGCTAGGTTAGGTTAGGTTAGGTAGGTTAGGTAGACGAAAAAACATTAATTCATGAAAACTTGGGTTATTAGGCAAATCGGGCCTTGAATAGTAGGCTGAGAAGTGCGTTCTGGCTATTAGGTACGACATATATATATATATATATATATATATATATATATATATATGTCGTACCTAGTAGCCAGAACACACTTCTCAGCCTACTATGCAAGGCCCGATTTGCCTAATAAGCCAAGTTTTCCTGAATTAATATATTTTCTCCAATTTTTTTCTTATGAAATGATAAAGCTACCTATTTCATTATGTATGAGGTCAATTTTTTTTAATTGGAGTTAAAATTAACGTAGATATATGACCGAACCTAACCAACCCTACCTAACCTAA